>NC_057801.1:272083764-272383764 GCF_018294505.1 Triticum aestivum
GTGATGGTTTTCATTCCTCCTTGGCTGTGGTGGCAGAGGAGGGAGGCCCGCATTGCCTTGTGGGCGATCCTCACAAGGCTGATCCCTCCAACCCCCCTCGCGAGGTGGGTCCCTCCAACCTCCCTCACGAGGCTGGTCCTGCCAGCGGTCCTCGCGAGGTCGGTCACGCCAGCCTTGGCGAGGGCCACGGTCTTCCCATCGTCCTCCACCTCTTCCTCCTCCTTGGCCATAGCCCATGTCGCTGTGCTCGGGGCATCGGCCGGCACACACGTCTCGCACGGCCCTGAGCTCTTGGCATTCGTTGGTGTTGTGGGTGTGGAGGTCGTGGTACACGCTGTACCTGCTGCCCTTGGATGACTCAGGCTGATCCCTGCCTCGCTTAGTGTCTGGCTCTGCTGCTAGCACGACAGCCCCCTTGCACTTCACGTCCTTGGCCTTGGGATTCTTCTCTTCTGGGTCAGCAGCTGGCAGTTCGAGGAGGAAAAGGCGCCCTTCCTCAGCCCTAGCGCATTTGGTCGCCAGATTGAACAGATCTGGGAGGTGCACAGGTCTTCATGGATCGCAAGCTCCTCCTTCATCTTGATGTCACGCACGCCGTCGGAGAAGGCTGAGATGATGGCCTCCTCAGACACCTTGGGGATCTTAAGGCGAGCGCTGTTGAAGCGCTGGATGAACTTCTGCAGGGCCTCTCCCGGCTGCTGCTTGATGCGGTGCAAGTCGTTCATGGCCGGGGGCCGGTCGCGGGTGCCTTGGAAGTTGGCGATGAATCGGGTGCGCATCTCGTCCCAGGAGGATATCGTGCCAGGAGCCAGGTTCAGGAGCCAGGTGCGGGCGCCGTCCTTGAGTGCCATGGGGAACCAGTTCGCCATGACCTTCTCGTCCCCGTTGGTGGCTTCGATGCCTAGCTCATAGAGCTGGAGGAACTCAGCGGGGTCAGTCGTGCCATCATAGCGCGGGGGCAGGTCTAGCTTGAACTTGCCCGGCCAAGCCACGCTGCGCAGCACGGCGGAGAAGGCACGACAGCCTGCAGTGGCCGCGGGAGCCCTTTGGTGATGGAGAGCTTGATCTTGCGGGTCTCTGTGCGCTGCAACCAGGTGCAGCGCGGGGTCTTGATGCGCTGGAGCAGGTGCGCGTTCATGCCGGGCCGGTGCGGGGAGCACACGGGCGGCTTCTTGGGGACGACGGATCTCTTGGCAGCTCTTCTCTTGCTGTGCTGGCGCCGGATGGAGTGGGTTCCGCTCAGGGGCCACGCGCCTTGGGGCCAAGGCGCCTTCTTGAGGGGGAGGCGGCTGAGGCGCCCCCGAAGCTTCGTCGCCCGTGCAGGGCGGGGCGCGGTGCAATGAGAGGGATGGTGCAGGGGAGCCCCCAGCGGCGCTGACGAGCTCGGTGATGCGGGCGAGCCACTCGTCGTAGAGGTCGTCGACGGGATGGTAGTGCAGGAGCTCCCGCTCCAGGAGCAGCACGGCGCGCGTGTCCGCAGGAGCGCGACGGGCGTGGGATGAGGAGCCGGGCGGAGTTAGCGACGGGGTGGCAGTGCGGCCTTCTCGCCGCACTGAAGGATGCAGGGACGACGCCTGCTGCTCGTTCCCCACCGGGCCGGTGGCGGCGTTGACGGCAGGCGATGGGGAACGGCGGGGGCGCCCGCCGACGGGGGCCGTCTGGGCGACACGACTGGCGAGAGCGGCCCGGCGCTCGGCACGGGCACGACGTCCGTCTGCATGGATGGGACGGGCGGTGAAACACGAGGCGACGGAAGGCAGATTCCGGCACACCCCTACCTGGCGCGCCAAATGTCAGATTTTGGGTTCCGGCAGAACCTTGAGGTTCGAACACTGGGGTGCACGCGGAGATCACACCCCCAGCCTACCCATGTCTCACCGCCTCGCCAGGATCTAAAACTACACGAAGAACAACACAAGGGACACGAGATTTATACTGGTTCAGGCCACCATTGTGGTGTAATACCCTACTCCAGTTTGTGGTGTGGTGGATTGCCTCTGGGGCTGATGAGGAACAGTACAAGGGGAGAACAGCCTCGCGAGGGTCTATTCTTGGTTGGTGCGATGAACTGCTAGGGGGAGTTCAGTCGCCTCTCTCTTTGTGTCTCAGATGCAGATCCCATCTCTCTACCCTGTGGGTGGCTAGTCCTCTTTATAGGCGAAGGCCCCGGGCCTCTTCCCAAATATTCAGCGGGAAGGGCACCAACAATTGGCCATTTTGAAGGGGAACATCTAGTACACTTATCCTGACTAAAATTGGTCCTCGCCTGCCATAGACCCTGACGATGACGCTGGCTTGGGCTCCACGATGACCTCCGCTCTGCCATCCTGCTGGTCTTGGTCTTGTTGCACCGAAATGGTTGCCTTTGCTTGATACCCTTGCCTGCACTTCCCCCTTTGCACCAAAGGGGAAACAAGGACTCTGCATAGGTTGGCGCCCGCCTGGCCTTGGTCGTCATGGCTTGCATCACGGGCACCTTGTGAGGTACCGCGCCTTGATCTCTCCGCCTCCTCGCGAGCCAGCCTGACGAGGCCGTGCCTGAAGAAGCCTCCTGTCATCCATCCCGCGAGGGTCTTGAGCATGTGTTGATGAAGATGGGCCGTACTGGGCCTCTCCTTGAGCCACGCCGTAGGCCGCAGGCAGGCAAGTCTGGGTACCCCCGTTCCCAGAACGCCGACACCCCCCTCCCTCCTTCTTCTTCTTCCTTGACCTCCTCCCTAGATGGGAGAAGGGTTTACCCTCTGGTCCTTGGTCTCCATGGCATGGGAGGGGCGAGAGCCCCTCTGAGATTGGATATGTTTCTCTGTCTCTGTCTGTTTCTGCGTTCTGGTATTCTGCGCTTTCACCGTTTCTTATATATCCGGAGATCCGTAACTCCGATTAGATTGAAACCTTCGCCAAGATTTTATCCCGTTTGGACTCCATTTGATATGGGTTTTCACGAGGGTCAGCAACCGCCTTACGGGGTGCCCACGAGGGTCAGGTGCACCCCAGGGGGGCAGGCGCGCCCCTGCCTCGTGCCCCCCTCGGGCACCGTCTCGCGTTGATTCTTCTTCCCATATTTCACAAATATTCCAAAAATATTCTTCGTCTGTTTTTATCCCGTTTGGACTTTGTTTGATATGGGTTTTCTGCGAAACATAAAACATGCAACAAACAGGAACTGGCACTAGGCACTTGATCAATATGTTAGTCCCAAAAATAATATAAAAAGTTGCCCAAAGTATATGAAAGTTGTATAATATTGGCATGGAACAATCAAAAATTATAGATACGACGAAGACGTATCAGCATCCCCAAGCTTAATTCCTGCTCATCCTCGAGTAGGTAAATGATAAAAAATAATTTTTGATGTGAAATGCTACCTAGCATAATCTTGATCACATATCTAGTCATGGCATGAATATTAAGACACGAGTGATTCAAAGCAATAGTCTATCATTTGACATTAAGACAATAATACATCAAGCATACTAATAAAGCAATCATGTCTTTTCAAAATAACATGGCCAAAGAAAGTTATCCGTACAAAATCATATGGTCTGGCTATGCTCCATCTTCACCGCACAAAGTATTCAAATCATGCACAACCCCGGTTTTAGCCAAGCAATTGTTTCATACTTTAGTATTCTCAAACTTTTTCAACTTTCACGCAATACATGAGCGTGAGCCATGGATATAGCACTATAGGTGGAATAGAATATGATGGTGGAGGTTGTGTCAAAAAGGAGAAAGTCTCACATCGACACGGCTAATCAACGGGCTATGGAGATACCCATCAATTGATGTCAATGTGAGGAGTAGGGATTGCCATGCAATGGATGCACTAAGAGCTATAAGTGTATGAAAGCTCAAACTGGAAACTAAGTGGGTGTGCATCCAACTTGCTTGCTCATGAAGACCTCGGGCATTTGAGGAAGCCCATCGTCAGAATATACAAGCCAAGTTCTATAATGAAAATTCCCACTAGTATATAAAAGTGATAACTCAAGAAACTCTATATATGAAGAACATGGTGCTACTTTGAAGCACAAGTGTGGTAAAATGATAGTAACATTGTCCCTTCTCTCTTTTCTCTCATTTTTTTGTAGGCTTCTTTGGCCTCGCTATTTTTTTGGGGGCTTCTTTGGCCACTCTTATTTTGATAACCTCACATGGGACAATGTTCTAATAATGATGATCATCACACTATTATTTACTCACAACTCAATATTACAACTCGATATTAGAACAAAGATATGACTCTATATGAATGCCTCCGGCGGTGTACCAGGATGTGCAATGATCTAGCATAGCAAAGATATAAAAAACGGACAAGCCTTGAAAATATCATGCTAGCTGTCTTACGATCATGCAAAGCAATATGACAATGAATGCTCAAGTCATGTATATGATGATGATGGAAGTTGCATGGCAATATATCTCGGAATGGCTATGGAAAGGTACGTATGGTGGCTGTTTTGAGGAAGATATAAGGAGGCTTATGTGTGATAGAGTGTATCGCATCACGGGGTTTGGATGCACCGGCGAAGTTTGCACCAACTCTCGAGGTGAGAAAGGGCAATGCACGGTACTGAAGAGGCTAGCAATGATGGAAGGGTGAGAGTGCGTATAATCCATGGACTCAACATTAGTCATAAAGGACTCACATAGTTATTGCAAAAATTTAGAAGCTATCGAAACCAAGTACTAGACGCATGCTCCTAGGGGAAGGGTTGGTAGGAGTTCACCAAAGCGCAATCCCGACCTCCACACAAAGGATGACAATCAAAAAATAAATCATGCTCCGACTTTGTTACATAACGGTTCATCATACGTGCATGCTTCAGGAATCACAAATCTCAACACAAGTATTTCTACTAATCTACAACTACTCACTAGCACAACTCTAATATCACCATCTTTATATCGCAAAACTATTGCAAGGAATCAAACCTATCATATTCAATGATCTACAAGTTTTATGTTGGATTTTATGACTAACCATGTGAATGAACAATTCATGTCATCTCTCTAAATAGATATAAGTGAAGGAAGGGAGTTTAATTCTTTCTACAAAATATATGCCCACGCTCTAACAAGTATAAGTGAAGCAAAAGAGCATTCTACAGATGGCGGTTTTCTATGTGAAGAGAAATAGGCAATCCAAACTTCAAATGATATAAGTGAAGCACATGAAGCATTCTATAAAGCCATACTCAAAAGATATAAGTGAAGTGCAATGATATTTCTATAAATCAACCAAGGACTATCTCATACCAGCATGGTGCACAAAAGAAAAGTGAAAATTAATTGCAAAAGACGCACCAAGATTTGCACATATCGCATGAACAAAACGAATCCGAAAACATACCGATACTCGTCGAAGAAAGATGGGATGCCTTCTGGGGCATCCCCAAGCTTAGACGCTTGAGTCTCATTGAATATTTACTTGTGGTGCCTTGGGCATCCCCAAGCTTGAGCTCTTGCCTCTCCCCCTTCTCCTCACATCAAGACCTCCTCGATCTTCGAACACTTCATCCACACAAAACTCAACAGAAAACTCGGTAAGATCCGTTAGTATAATAAAGCAAATCACTACTCTAAGTACTATTGCAAACCAATTCATATTTTGTTTTTGAATTGTAGCTACTGTAATATAACTTTTCCATGGCTTAATCCACTGATATAAATCGATAGTTTCATCAAAACAAGCAAACTATGCATCAAAAACAGAATCTGTTTTAAACAGGACAGTCTGTAATAATCTGAACATTCACCATACTTCTGGTACTCAAACAATTCTGCCCAAATTAGGAAAAATAAAAAATTTGTATAGAAAGACAGTGAAAAAGGTTTTAGAACCATTTGACGTTCCAGTAAAAAAATGAAAAATCATGCACTACAGCCAAAGTTTCTGTCCTGCACCGCACAAACTAACAAGCATTGTAAACATCCTAAAGGCAAACCTTGGAACGTTATTTTTATAATACAATGGAATTGTACAATGGGATAATTATTTTTGTTGAAAAGTTTCTGTAATCAAGATTCACAAAGTTTCCGTGAGCATGAACAAAGTTCAAGGAGCTCCCCCACTTCAACAATGCTTGTCTCTTTCACTTTCACTTTCCTTTTTGAAAAGTTTTGGGTTCCCCTCTTTATTTTTTTTAAACTATATAAAAGCACTCAACAGAAATAAATGACCCTCTAAAACTTCTCTGGCAGCGCTTTCTTTAAAGCCATTAAGCTAGGCATATAGTGCTCAAGTAATGGATCCACCCGGATCCCAAGGTATATCAAAGCCAATTTTAATTAACAATGATTTGTGATTTAGTAGTGAGCACAAAGTAACATATATCATGCAACAATGAAGTCTAACTCTCTTCCTATGCATCGGCATGTCATATAAGAACAATTCATGCACACAAGGTAAAGGCCAATGCATAGCATAAACAGTTTCTTGCAATTTTATCTGTTGGAAACATAGAGAGGTGGAGATGTAGTTCCTCTCTCATAATAATTGCAAGTAGGAGCAGCAAGTACATGCATATTATATTCATCAAAATCGTCATGTGTAATGGTAGAATGCAACCCATCAATATAATCCTTAATAAGAGCAAACTTCTCCGATATAGTGTAGTTTGGAGAATTCAAAAAGATAATAGGACTATCAAGTGTGGGTGCAATAGGAACAATTTCATGTTTCACATAAGGGACTATAGCAAGTTCATCTCCATAAGCATCATTCATATTGGCATCATGGCCACAAGCATAGCAAGCATCAAGTTCATCAAAAAGGGGTATTTCAAAAGAATCAACGGGATCATACCAATCATCATAGCATTCATCCTTTGGTAAGGACGAAGGGAAATTAAACAATGTATGACTTGAAGAGTTACAATCATTAGAAGGTGGGCACGGGTGATCAATCCGCTCTTCCTCCTTTTGTTCTTCGCTCTCCTCCTCATCTTTTTCATCTAATGGGCTCAAAATGTCATTAATTTCTTCTTCCATAGACTCCTGCAAAATATTAGTCTCTTCTTGGACAGCAAAGGAGTCCTCAATATATGGTTTAACATAGGCATTAGAAGCATAATTATCATAACAATATTCAAGTATAGCAAATTTTTCAGATTTGTAAAGAGTAGCATCATACTTTTCAATCAAAGAAGCAATTTCATAAGCACCCTTAAAAGCAACAAATTCTTCAATTTGTTGAACATCATAGTAATTGTAAACACCTTTAGCATACGAAGATACAATTACATTATCACTAAATTCCAAGCATAGCATTGCAAACGATGAATTTGATCCAGTAAAAGTTTCCCTTTTTGAGATAAGCGGTGTCGCACATAACAAGCATGCTCATCTAAAGATTTGCCCTCAACTAAGCTAGTTGGGGTTTCAGCACGAGCACAAAGGGATCAAAGATGATCCAAGTAAAAAGCTTCAGGAGTGTGATAGATTTTGAGTGGTTCTTCAACCATTGGTTCAGTAGGTACAACTAATTTTTTTTGTATTTTGCGTTTCCTACCCATAACTAAAGATACAAAAACAACTAAGAATAGCAAATAAAAAATACTTAGTGATAAAGCAAACAAGCACACACGAGAATATTCACCCCACGCTATGACTCCCCGGCAACGGCGCCAGAAAAAGGTCTTGATAACCCACAAGTATAGGGGATCAATTGTAGCCTCTTTCGATAAGTAAGAGTGTCGAACCCAACGAGGAGCTAAAGGTAGAACAAATATTCCCTCAAGTTCTATCGACCACCGATACAACTCTACACACGCTTAACGTTCACTTTACCTAGAACAAGTATGAAACTAGAAGTACTTTGTAGGTGTTTTTGGATAGGTTTGCGAGATAATAAAGAGCACGTAAATAAAAAGTAGGGGCTGTTTAGATAAAGACACAACTAAATTAGTTTTAGTGGAGAGATTTTTGTCACGAGAAAGTTATTTGCCCCTAGGCAATCGATAACTAGACCGGTAATCACTATTGCAATTTTATTTGAGGGAGAGGCGTAAGCTAACATACTTTCTCTACTTGGATCATATGCACTTATGATTGGAACTCTAGCAAGCATCCACAACTACTAAAGATCATTAAGGTAAAACCCAACCATAGCATTAAAGTATCAAGTCCTATTTATTCCCATACGCAAACAACCTACTTACTCGGATATATGGTTCTGTCACTCACGCCACCCACCATAAGCAAATCATGAACATATTGCAAACCCTACAGCGGGAATCCCTCACGCTTGCGCGACACGGAGAGCACCATAGGATAGCATCAATAATAAAACATGCAACTCAAACCAATCACGGTCATCAATTAACGGATAGGACAAAACGGATCTACTCAAACATCATAGGATAGCCATACATCATTGGAAAATAATATATAGCGTTGAGCACCATGTTTAAGTAGAGATTACGGCGGGTAAAAGAGGGGTTACACCGCTGCATAGAGGAGGTAGAGTTGGTGATGATGGCGGTGAAGTTGTTGGTGAAGATTGTCGTGATGATGATGGCCCCCGATGGCACTCCGGTGCCACCGGAAGCGAGGGGGAGAGAGCCCCCTCCTTCTTCTTCTTCCTTGACCTCCTCCCTAGATGTGAGAAGGGTTTCCCCTCTGGTCCTTGGTCTCCATGGCATGGGAGGGGCGAGAGCCCCTCCGAGATTGGATATGTCTCTGTATCTCTCTCTGTTTCTGCGTTCTGGTATTCTGCCCTTTCGCCATTTCTTATACATCCGGAGATCCGTAACTCCTATTGGATTTAAACCTTCGCCAAGATTTTTTTTCCAAAAATTAGCTTTCTTGCAGCCAAAGACGAGCAGCAACCGCCTTACGGGGTGACCATGAGGGTCAGGGGCGCGCCCCCTGCCTCGTGGCCCCCTCGGGCACCGTCTCGCATTGATTCTTCTTCCCGTATTTCACAATATTCCAAAAATATTCTCCGTACATTTTTATCCCGTTTGGACTCCGTTTGATATGGGTTTTCTGTGAAACATAAAACATGCAACAAACCGGAACTGGCACTGGGCACTGGATCAATATGTTAGTCCCAAAAAATAATATAAAAAGTTGCCAAAAGTATATGAAAGTTGTATAATATTGGCATGGAACAATCAAAAATTATAGATACGACGGAGACGTATCACCCTTCCCGATGACTCGCTCTCTGGCTGGCACTCTCCGCCCGAGCACACGGTATACTAATGAGTATCTTCTTGCTGCTTCCGTCTTTAAGCCGTCCCCTCTCCCATTGCCAGCTCGAGCTGCCCTCCGGGATCCTCATTGGCTCGCTGCGATGCAGGAAGAGTTCGACGCTCTCCAGCGGAACCGCACCTGGCAGCTCGTCCCATGGCCGCCTCATGCCAACATTATCACGGGCAAGTGGGTCTTTCAACACAAGACTCGTCCGGACGGCACTCTCGAGCGCTACAAAGCTCGCTGGGTGTTTCGGGGCTTTTGGCAACACGCGGGCGTGGACTTCACCGACACTTTTGCCCCGGTTGTCAAACCGGGCACGATCCGCTCCATGCTTCAGTTAGCCGTCTCCCGAGCTTGGCTTGTGCATCAGTTGGACGTTTCCAACACCTTCTTGCACGGCCATCTTGCTGCGCAGGTGTTCTGTGAGCAGTCCACCGGCTTCGTCGATGTCACGCATCCAGACCATGTGTGCTTGCTCTCCCGTTCCATTTACGAGTTGAAGCAGGCGCCTCGCGCCTGGTACCAGCGCATCGCTACATTCCTGCAGACGCTCGGATTTACATCCACTCGCTTTGATGCGTCCCTCTTCGTGTACCATCACGGAGTTGACACGGCCTACTTGCTGCTATATGTCGACGACATCATCCTAATGGCATCCACTGCCGAGCTCCTTCAGCGGCTCACTACTCGTCTTCGCGATGAGTTTGCCCTAAAGGACTTGGGGCCCCTGCACTACTTCCTCGGCATCGAGGTGGTTCGACGGACCGATGGGTTCTTTCTGCATCAATAGCGATATGCCCATGAGCTTCTCGATCGTGCTGGCATGCTTAACTACAAGTCCGCCGCCACGCCCGTGGACACCAAGGCCAAGGTTTCCGCTCTGGAGGGCTCTCCCGCATCCGATGTGGACTTCTATCGCTCCATCGTGGGCGCTCTGCAGTACCTGACTCTGATGCGCCCCAATTTGCAGTATGCTGTTCAACGGGTCTGTCTTCACATGCATGCTCTACGCGACTCTCACTGGACCCTGGTGAAGCGTATCCTCCGTTACATACGCGGCACCCTGTCCATGGGACTCACGCTGACGGCCTCTGCCTCCACTGACCTCGTCACCTACTCTGATGCGGACTGGACTAGCTGCCCGGACACACGATGCTCCACCTTGGGGTACCGTGTCTACCTTGGACCGTCGCTGATCTCGTGGTCCAACAGCAGCACAATACTAAATTACCAATACATATGACAGGCACAATAATCAGGATAAAGACCAGTACCAACCTATGTGAGGTAGCATATCAATTACTATTTCCTTTAACTGGAAGCCGAGATAAGCCAAGCGACTGACAGCAAAGGAAGAAAGCAAGCCAAGATTAGTGACTGGCAGGAAAGGACGAAAGTTGTCGAGGCAATGAAGCACCCAAAGTTTTTGTGCAGTTCCACCAAAATCGAGCATCCCTGTTGGCACATATATTGAGAGAGTGAGATTACTGTAATAGTGGGACTAGTTGATGAAACATACACTAACAAATAGAAGCACCCTCATTATCTTAATGGGTAAATTAGCAACATAGTAGTCTTGCTTAAAGAGAGGTATTAGTTTATTTAATCAGTGCCAATTAGCTCAACACTCAAAGCATTGCCATTTATCATAGGTTGCAAAACTTTAACGTGCAAAGATAAAGGAGTTTCTCATAACAGTAGCACGATACAAATAGAGATGACAGCAAACTAATATGGATGAAGGCCTTAGGCCCGTACCAACCTGAGAAAAAAGCTTATTCATGTAGTCCCATAAGAGATGATAAAGCACTTACTGGAATCACACAATAGTATATATTTTTGTGCACTTCAAATGTATGGTTGAAATCACTCTTGTTTATCAGTGCTGAGATTATATCGAAAGATTATCAAGAACTTCCAGCAGAGTTAAAGCACTGGCTGGGATACAGTTCATTGTATTGTCTTGTGTAGTTCCACTAAAATGTATGATTGGCACAACATGATCCCTGTTTGCACAAGTAGGAACAAGGTGAAACCTTCATTAGCTTAGTGAGAAAGGATAGGAAGACATTAGCATATTACTCAAACAGTAGCATCAAATTCATGATGGACAATACACAAAACATTGCCTCATTACCAATGGCAATAAATTGACATGTAAAACAATAGCACTATTATGTCATGACACTAATAATATTCCCTCCCTGCTCCACCACATGATTCACCTCCATAGACAAACATACACACGTACATGATTCAGCATAGGGTCCTACTAAAGATTTGTTTAACTCCAACAGGAAAATTAGGCAGTAATAAATTAGTGGTACTTAAGTACTCCTAATTAATTAAGTGAGACAACAGAAGTGGAAGGGCTCCCTGGAGGATCGTCTCACATGTAAGGTAGTCATTGCCGGAGCCCTTGAATGGCCTCGACTGAGGCCTCTGGCTTCAGCAAGATCGCATTGGCACTGTTTATTCTTCTTCCTCCTCTTCATGCTCTGTTACTCTTTCTCCTCGCTAGTTGGTGAAACCAAGTACATGATTGGCCTTCTAATTCAGAATTGGTTTTGTCAGTGAGGGAGTACAAGTGTACTAGTAAAAAATAGCATTATTTTCTCATGGCAGTTGGAAAATAGAGATGAACACATGCATTAAATATCATTCTTACCTAAAGGAAGGTTATGGCACCAATATGGATGATGAGGATTGGAACACAGATCTCCCTTTGTGCAGTTCCACCAAAATGAACCAACTGTTCCATTCTGACATTCCAGTTAAACATCACAAAAGTCACTTCTTTTAAGAAGAGTTTTGTGCAGTGCACCAAAAGGTCACAACAGCAACCAGGTGAATTGGATATCCCTGTTTGCACAAAAAGGTACAGAGGAAACAGTCAGAGTCTCAAACAATTACAGGCAAAAACATTTGGCTAAACTTGTCATGGCTTATAACAGTGGCATGGCTTCATTTATACCAGGGAAATTAGATTAAGAACAGCTAAATATTTGGTATAAGGGCATGGGACAGTGGGTGCACCAGCAGTCCAGCACCATGTACGTAAACAGGGGCATAAAGTGGTGATTCATAGTTTGTTGCCCCGAGAAACAAACATCCAAGAAACATATCTGGGTTGGTCCCATTTTTGTTCACTCTAGCCACCTACTCCTATGTGTGGATAGCAAATCTAGTCCTGGTCATACCACTGTGTACATCGTTACCCCTATATTTCCCTTTTCGACCAAGAGACCGGTTGGATGACCAGTCTGCACTACTTTCACCCCCTTTCTTTCCTGTTTGTACCAAGTCCGATGTACATACTAAATTCCCCCACCCCCACTTTATTTCTTGTTTGAACCAAGTACTCCCTCCGTCCGGAATTACTTGTCATCAAAATGGATGTGTCTAGAACTAAAATACATCTAGATACATCCATTTCAATGACACGTATTTTCGGACGGAGGGAGTACAAGATTCGACTCCATGAAGTAGCTTTACCTCTAACAATATAAGAAAAAAATAGGTGACGTTGGACCATCCGATCGAGAGGGGCTGAGAGGTAGAAAATGATGCACATGCAGCGACGTAGCGAGCTAGGGAAGTAGCGCTAAGGCGGTTTCGAACGAAGATATACCTGAAGGTCGTCGGGATGTGGATAGGTGGGCGGCGGGAGGCCGGATCCGCCCACAGGCAACGACGAAGGGATCGGAGGACCTCCCGCGCCGGCGCTCGGCTAGAGATAATGGTGCGGCCGGCAGTGGGTCTCCTCCCTCGCTGTCAACGACGGCCTAAACATTGCCCCTCCTCCCCTTCACCGGCGGAGGGGGATACGTCCGGATCTGTAACCAGCGGTGAGGATAGAAAGCCAATGTTTTTTGAAGGGAGAAAGACAGTGTTACTACCCCTATCTTGTTTAGACCTGCAGAGGATGAGAGTGTGTGAATAGAGCAACCCTAGCAAGCAAGCGCAGAGGCTCCGGCCTATATATACGTAGTGGGGTAGTTTTCCTTTTTCACTCCATCAAAACAATCTTTTAAAATTGTGTACTACTACATGCCAGGCCGCGTTTTTTTAGTTGTTGATTGTTTTTTGAGATAGCTACCCGCTTGTTCCAAGTGGTGTTACGGTGTGCCAGGTCGCACTTTGTATCGTTTAAGTCTGGCACTACAAGTCCCTCCATTAAATGAACAACCACCCCCTCGTAAAAATTGTGAACAAGCCCACGGCTAAAATTAGCAGAAACGTGGGTTGCCCAACATGCATTATTATTTATATTATCTACTCCCTCTGTTCCTAAATATAAGTCTATTTTATTAGCCACACCTAAGACAAGAATTTTTTTTACTAGCAGTGAACCCCACATGTCATAGACACAAAAATTGTGGCAAGATTCCCTTAGGCAAGCCAAAGTGTGTCTAACAATTTGAGAAACTTAGGTTAGGCAAGTGTGGCAAGTGTGGGAAAAATAATGTGGCAACATAAGACAAACATAGTCACAATCCAAACAGTCCCATAATTTTTTGTGACATGCATGAAAATTTGGTTAGTTAAATTTATAGTCAACATTTGTCAAGGTGCATCAAATCAACACATGCAAGTATCAAAAGGAAAGTCACGGCATGCATGCATGCGTTGTACTCCCTCCGTTTCCAAATATAAGTCTTTTTAGAGATTGCAACAAGTGACTACATACAAAGCAGAATATGTCTACATACGAAGTAGTCCATTTGAAATGTGTAAAAAGACTTATATCGAGTGCAGTGCTTTGATGTGTCGCGTCAACTCGTACAAGTCCGAGAAATTTGATTACTACAACGCCCTCTCCCTCGCGGACTGAGCTCTGGTGCCTTAACTGCACCTGCCTTTGGCTGCATGACAGGAGGGCCAACCACCTGTTGGGCCCACATGTCATAGACGCAAAGGCAGGAGCAGTAAGTAGAAGCTTTCGCTACATGCTATCCCTCCCGCACGAGGTGGACGGACATGCAGCAGTGGATTCGATATTGTAGAAGTAGGAGTAACATCATTGTTCGTCTTCTCGAAGAGGCGAAGAGCCAAGCGCAACCCGAACGTGGCAGTTGCGAACACTCGCGTGGTGCGGTGCCTTGGAGCACGCATATACTAGCCAGGCTCTTGCATGAGACAAAATTGCTATTGTTTAACAATTAAACTCCATCATCCATTGGTTGATACTCATTCTGCATAAGTCCACGCGCTTAGCACCGTTTCCTCCTGGGGTCACCAATGTTTATTTGCTAATTAATAGCATTGCTTGCAATGAACTAGCCATTGCAAGTCATTAAAAGCATGCACACCTCTCATCTCTTATTGGTTGATATGTCAAGAAACAAGAAACAAGGTAGAAGTTAATGCACCGCTCCTAAGTGTTTTGGGACTATTTGGTTTTCGTAAGATGACTTACACACCTAGACGGAGGGAGTAGTATAGCCCTGTAAACCAGAAAGGAGTATTTGCCTTTCTAGAGATTTCAACAAGTGAATAGACTACACCGCGTGCAGTCGTGCAGTACTCCCTCCCTTCCGGTTTATAGAGCTCAAATCTCAAATCTCATGAACCAAGGCATTTTGCGATTGGAGGAATGTATCTCATACTTTACAAAACTACTAATTAAACTCATGCATTAATTACGTAATTCTCTCGTTTTCCTCTCCGCCTTGGTCGCGGTGCACAATATTGAGCACTCCTATATGACTAGCCGCTCTATCTACATGAGGGACATTTCAAAGCATCCGGGCCCGCGTGCCATCCACCAAATCATAGCGAGGTGTTACAGTCGAGACTCACCTATCACCCCAGTGTGGCCGTCATGACCCGTCATATCACAAAACCCACACCTTTACCAGCAGTGGTAAGGTGGCCTCCAAGTTGGACTGGACGAAGCAACCATCATTTCACTGGAATGCTCGTTCAAGCCCTTTCTTCCCTTTCTTGAAGAAAACCTCACTCCATGCTACTCACTTCTGCCATTTTTCTTCTGTATCGACGAAGGAAAGGTGGGCGAATCAGTTATGCTGCTATATTTTCATTCCAAGAATCTTCTTTTTGCGAAGCACCGACCGATTCTCACATCCTATTCTTTTCCCGTTTTCATTGCGATTGTGGTTTCCTTTCGATTGCTTTTTGTTTGTCAGTTCATTGGTGGATCCTGGAGCACTAGGCAAAGAGTTGCCGGCGGACAACCCACTAGAGACAGCGATCTCCAGGAAGCGAGCACGACCAACGAGTTGACCATGTTGGCGGGACAACCCATGGAGACGAAGAACTCCAAGAAACAAGCACTGGCCAAAGAGTTGACGACGTTGGCGGACGAACTCCTCAAAGAAAGTTGGAAGAATAGCAAGGGCCCCACCGTGCCTACCCCAGGAACTCTTATTGCCACCTATGTGAGGCTCAAGACCGAGTTTGAGGAGATAGTCGCCGTTGAGAAGCAGTATTCCCCTAGCAAGGTGATGGCCCCCATCGAGGACGAGGAGATGGCCCCCGAAGGGATGAGATCCCCCGGTGAGCTGCACAAGGTAAAAAATAATGGCTTATTACCATAGTTGTGGTTTTTGATTATTTGCAATGTGCTTGCTAATATGATACGGTTGTGCATGTGCCGGTGGACGTCCTTGATGATTCTGATGTCGTGGCCCGTCCTGTTGGCATCGCCCCGGAGATCGATTCCGATGCCGCTGTCCATCCTGTGGACATCGCCCCAGAGATCGATTCCGATGTCGTGGTCAGTCCTGTGGACATCGCCCCAGAAAACGATTCCCATGCCGCTGTCCGTGTTGTGGTCATTGCCCGAGAGATCGATGACAAGAAATAGTTGGTCACGCTAATCCTTCAGGGTAGTTTGCATTGCCCTGTGTTTAATTACCAGAACGATGCGTGTTATCAAACCATCTTAGGGCTAGTGCACTGTCTTGTGTGGGCGGATCTTGCTACTTTTGTTTGATAGTGAATCATGCGATGAATCATGCAAACCCTCTCCGAGTTATGGACACAGATGTATCCTCACCAGCTTTTGATGTAATATATGGCATGCTTAGATGTAAGTTTGAACTGTTTATCATATCATCAGGGTTTGTTTGATGATTCTTGGCGTTAGTAGGCTAGCTACTGTGCGAGCTATAGTACTTGGAAAACACTCACTGAGGAGAAACGTTGGGGCTGATGAGCCCGTGGTACGCTTATACTTATTCCTTGTCGGTCGACCAATAGCCCTAGCTCCTAAAATTGTAGGCTTAGAGATCGATCAGACAATAGTCGACATGGATACATTCAGGCCACATTTGGTTCATAGGGTAGGAAAATCATAGCAAAAGTACAGGGAACGTGCAACACAAAATCATAGCAGTGCAGAGACGCACTCCCTCTGTTCCAAAATAGATGACCTAGGCGGGCTAGTTTGGCCTAGTGGGTTTCAGTGATATGACGTGTACAGTGCCGTCCAGTCTTCGTGTGTGGTAGCATTATTGCGGGTATAGTAAGTTTTCTTGAAGAAGCAGAAATCAACAAAGTCATGATGGTTCCTTCGTCTGAACAACTTACAGTGGGAAAGGTTGGGCCTGCGATACGACCGGGGAAGACCAGGATAATTTTGTGCATGGCAGGTGGACCAGGATGGTCGACGTCCCACATGTCGGCGAATGAAAGTATTCTTTCCGATATAGAGGACGAGCAACAAGTATTCATTGTTTATTTTTGATGAAAGCTATTGTCTCCACTGTTACGACGGAGGAGTGTGAAACACGGAAGCCTAGTGAACTTGGCATGTGCACCACTCCCTCCTTCCTCATGTAATGCCCAGGTTATAGCTTTTTCTCACTTTCTCACTATCTATTTCCTCTCAAATGTTTTTTACCTTTCTTTTTTTAGACACAATTGTTTTTATGCCTTTTTTAGAATTATTATTTTTATACCTAGGAGCACGTGTAGAGACGGGCTCTTGAAGAGCCCACTCCTTGACTTTGTTGATGCCTCTCTCTCCTCCACATAAGGAGTACTACTTGCTATGCATGCATGCGACGGGCAGCTGGTGTCTTGAGGGGCCAGGGCGGTGAGAGCGGGCTCTGGAAGCGGTCCGGACTCCAGCATGGCCCACCTCACATTATCACCATATATTTCTTGGAGTCCGTACGCGGCAGGCGGGCAATCTCTTCTCCCTCCCCCGTTTCTCTCTTCTCAGCTGACGCCCGCCGAGCGATTAGATTTCGGCTATCGACGGTTTATTCAATTACGGTCCCACATGTCAGTGAAATTGCAAGACAATGCGTGTCCCCTCTGGTGAGCGGCGTGCGAGCCGGACTGTCGGGGGTGCGACGCGTACGAGTCGTAAGTGTGCCACCTTTTCCTTTAGAACTTGCGAAGCATACATTTTCGCGCAATCGATCGATAGAAATCCAGAACAAAATGACGAGGGCAGTGCTTTCCCGCTCATTAGGCGGGCTAGTTCGAGTGATATGACATGCTACAGTGCCGTCCACTTGCTCCATTTTTATGTAAGCAAGAGTTTACACTCTTACGCGGGAGGAGTACGAAACACCGTGGATCTGATTTTGATCGAGGGATAACTGTTCCCTGCCAAATAATGGAGGACTGTTAGCGATTATAGCATGATAGTTAGAGCATCTCCAGCGCTGGCCCACAAATTTACACCGGCATCTGTCCAAGGACACTGATGGATGATCCGATGCTGCCCGCATACCTTTCGACAACTATATGAACTAACCGGACAAAATTCGTGCAAACAAAGCAAATTTCAAATTAACCGGATGAAATTCATTACATTTCGAAAAAATTTCCTACAAACTGGACGAAATTCATTACATATTTCGCACAAACCATACTAAAACCTACTGTAAACCTAATCTAAACGATCACCGGCGCCCGACCACCATGTCCGGCCATGAACCCGAGAAAGCCGGCCATTGCCTTTGCCTCCTCCTCATCCGCCTCGATAACCTCCTCCTCCAGAGCACAAGGTTCTGAAGATTTATGCCTCCACGTCGCTGTCAAGCGGCTAATCGGCCGCCGATGTTTACCCCACCAAGCTTGGCGTCGACTGAGTGGAGTAGCGGTGGCCTTCCCGGGACCAGAGCGGTGGCGACCTACCGTGTACTACTCTTCCTTGCTGCCGGCTGCGCCCGCGCACGCGCGCCGGATTCATGGTCGTGGCGGTGGAGGGCGGCCGGGGGGGTGCCGGTGATCTCCTTCGTTTGCTCCTGCAACAGTACGTCGAAGAGAGCTTTGGAGCGCGCCCGGAGCGGAGCCGCTGATGTCCCTCGTCTGCTCCTGCGACAGTACGTCCAGGAGAGCTTCGGAGCGCTAGGAGGCCATGGTTGGAGTGGTGCCGACAGAAGGAAGGGACCAGAGGATAATAAGTGTGGGTCTTCGGCTATGGCTGGGAGCTGGGGCTCAAGTTAATATAGCAGGCGAATGGCAATGAGCCGTGACAGACAGATAGACAACTAGCGCCGGGGTAGGTTCGTCGGGCGTGAATGCGTATGCTACATCAGTGACTTAACTGTAGATGCGTTGGGTTACTGACATGTGGGCCCAACGGGCATCTGGCCCGCATGTCAGTGACACACCAATTGCACCTGCAGTTAAGTCCGGTGAATGCGGCATTGACATTCTGGAGAGACGATGACCGTTTCAGGTGGGAAGCGCGCGCTAGCGATGGAAGGGGTTTCGATGTGCAGTGGCACTAAGATCGGTCGATCACGATAGTACATACTCCGTACCATACTACCATAGTACCCTCTCTAGCTAGGTTGTTTTATAGATTGTCATTGTGATGGATGATATACATGAGCAAGGCGGTCCGAGTATGATTGTTGGTGTTGAGCCAGGTGAATACATGCTCGGCGTTCGCGTAGGCCTCCATCAAACGTCTAAACAGTAATGTCAGGCACCGCCAGGGCGCGCAGGTGATGGGCTCGCCGTTTGCGTTGCGCCATGAGCAAGACTTTGATTTAGAGGGCGACGTGCATGCATTAGCATGCTTTGACAGCGTGAGCATGAGTGTCTGACGCGAAGTATTTCATTTTCATTTGGCTGACGAGAGTGCATTGCAGCGACGAGTCCGTGGTTTGATTCCCCACATACGCATAATTTTGGTTTTTACAGTATTTCTTTCTCCATTGACAGGTAGGCCTACGTAGATAGATAAAGGACACGAGCTGATGAGGCGCATGCGGACTGTTTGACTGGTCAACCAGACAAATACGGAGCTATACCCTGAGCCAGTGATCGTATAATCACCATATCTCGTATACAATGATCAAAGTGAGCTATCAAGACAAGTTCGATGACCGCCAATGCATTTTACTCGGTAATAAATGACCAGGATTGAAGGGGAATCCAAATTTGCTTCGTCTTCTGTCCTTGAGCTCTTGACAAATCAATGCACTATACGATTTTCCGGCCACTCCACCCCAGAGCTCTCACCAAGCGTCGTTCATGCCACCGCGCCGCACACTAACCGGTAAGGCAGCGATGGCATCCCGCCGCGCCAAGTTCCTCGCCGCCCACGATCGCACACAAAATGGTAGGGAAGCGATGGCATCCCGCCGTGCCGAGTTCATCGCCGCTCGCGACCTCACAACTATGTGGGAAGAATTTAAAGATGCCAAGGTTGAATGGGCGGTAGAGCAAGAGGCGGCCAAAGCCGCACAAAGGGAGCGAAAAGTCAGAAAGCACTGAAGAAAAGAGAGGCCCACCGCCGCAAGAAAGAAAAGGACGCACGCGCTGCTGCGGAGAGGTCGGCGGAGATCCAAGCACGGTAGGGTGTCGCCGACAAAGCCGGGAAGGAGAACGACGGTGTCTAGCCAGCATGTGAGAAGTAGTAGTACTAGTAGTTAGTGTGTGTCTCTGTGTCTGAGTACGAGCATGCACCAGTACTACTAGTTACTACTGTAGTTTTTAGAGCAAATTACCGGTACATTAGCCTAGACTAAATGGAAAAATTCCTATCCTATACATCAAATGGCATCTCTTTCCCTATAGGAATTGAGATGCATGTCATCTCACTTCCTACGATTTTCATATTCCTATAAAATTCCTATCCTATGAACGAAAGTAGGCCTCTGTTGGAGTAACTACTGTAGCTAGCAGTACTGCTGGTACAGTAGTTTTCTTCAAGAAGCGGAATTCAACGAAGTCATGATGGTTCCTTCGTCCGAGCAAATTCAAAGTGGGAAGTGGGCCTGTGATTTGATGGCTCATTAGTCATTGTTACTGCGGCGTGACGACCTGGGTGACTCTCCCTTGGAGTTCTGCGTGCATGGCAAGTGTACCAGGATGGTCGACGTCCCACATGTTGGTGAAAGGAAGTATTCTTTATGATATCGAGGAGCAAGGAAACCGCGTGGTATAGTATCACTGCTGATTGGTTCGCAAAAAATAGTATCACTGCTGATTTTATAATTATTTTTTATTTTTGATGAATGCTAGCGTTTCAACTCTTACGATGAAGGGTGCCGAACACGGCACGTGCTGGATGTCCCACATGTCAGCGAAATGAGTGGGACATGAACAGCGTGGTAGAGCCCATTGTAAAAAAACAGCGTGGTAGAGCGTCTCCACTTCTTCCACTTCTGGGTCGGAGACCACATGTAGCAGTACTTAGTGGTATGAACTATACAAAATGCGACCTGGAGAAAAAGACACGTCTAGTTGGAAGGTCTCGGGGCATACACGTAAACAAATATAAAAGTTAATATGTGCCTCCAACTAATATAGTAGTAGTAGAGTACTTAGGCACGTACTGCATAACATCACCATGCATTGCACGTACAACATTTAGTGGTAGTATGTAGTAAGAGACAAATGCCGCCCAAGAGTTCCCATCTCGACCTACTTTTGGGTGTTTGGTAGAGTGTATGGAGGGTGCATGAGTCCACACTAGTTTAGCACAAATACACTAGAAGCATGCATGAAAAGAGCATGCATGAAGAGGGGTGTTGAGTTGAGCATGCATGAAGAGGGAACAACTATGCTGAGATGAGAACGCAACCAAACACACCCTATATGCCACGCATGTTCATACCATTTGTGCCTTTCTACTTCACTTACTGTGCTACATTACTCAGGTTCGTACGTCCACTCTTGGGTACATGTCCGTCTCGTAGTTCCAGTCCCACGTGTTCTTCATATAGATGGAACGATCCTTGCATAACACGTGCACCTTGATGCTAGATGTCTTGCGTGTTGGCAAAAGCATGAACAAAGCTCACGTAAAAAAATAGAGTGGAAGAACATAGATTCCGGATGACCGAGAAGCAGCAAGGAACCTCGTGGTGGAGCGTCTGCACTCATAATATTTAATATTATTCAGCGATATAAAATTAACCAATCATCTCCACAGTGGACTGGAAGAGTACGAAACACGCAGCCCAGTGTAGTTACATCATACTAGTACATGGCTAACCCACGCTATCACCATATTTCTTGGCTTCCGTGCGACACCTATCTCTAGTAATCCAGCAGCCTGTATCGCTTCTCCCTCCTCGTCTCTATCAAAGTGCGGCGGGCTGGTGTTTTTGCCGTCTACTGAGGTCGGTTAACTCATCATATGTTAGCGACATGCCAAGAGCATTCTGAAAAAAATTCCTTTCACGTTCCGTTTTCAAAAAGAAATCCTTTCATGTATGAATTTGCCTGTATGCTTTGAGCAACTTGCATGTCCTATACTGCTCCTGTTTGATACTCTAACTTAGCTAGAGGTTAGACTAACTCATGACTAACCCTGAACTAACTGTAGCCAAAGTGGTGTTTGGGTGACAGGGTTAGATTGACAATAAATGCACTTGATGGAGAGAGAAAAGTGATTTTTTAGTGGTCCCAATGAGAACTATCTCCAGTTAGCACCTCTTGGGTGGGATAATTTTTTTTGGTGGGTTCGGTCCAACTTGCTCCAATTTAAACCCTCATGCTTGGATACTTTAGGGCTATTTGAGCCCCAACTAGCTCAAACTAACTCTAACCCATGGATCCAAACAGGGCCTATGGCCAGTCTCGACGCGGAGCAGCCGCGTGCACCAGGAAGCGGCGCTCTCTCGGCCGTCGCGCCACTTCAAAGCCAGCGCCAGTGAGAGGTCGCATCCGCTCTGGCCAGGCATTAATGCAGCACTGACATTCCAAGGCGACACTAACTGTTTCACGTGGGAAGCGCGCGCTGGGAAGGGAGTATAGGTTTTGAACCATTTCAGGTGTAGTACTGGTAGTTTGCAAAACTACTCAATTATTGCACTCAGTTTCCCAAGAAATTGTGGTAAAAAACGTTACTCCACAGCCCGCTTCCCTTCTCCTTCCTGTTCCACCGCCCGCGCACGTCCGCGGGAAGCGACCGGTCAACCCTTATATAGGAGTGCTAGCACAAAAAGATGCATGCATGACCACTAAAATTTCCATATTAAAGCGCCACTTCGGCGGGAGTATGGCGTATGTTGTTACCTTCGGCCTGGCCATGGCTACCCGGCGACGGCGACCAAAGAAGAGGCGGCGGGAGGGGAATGAATGCAGCTACTGTTTGGGTTCGTCTTCCGGCTTAAATAAATGTGCAGCATCGTGTGTACCCGCGGGTGCACAAATTGTAACATACATGTCTGCTTAAGTGGGCGTCACGTAACTGGTGTGTGTGTGAGAGAGAGATTCTAAGAGACAGAGTGCGTGTGTGCGACTCTACTCTTCAGACATGTACTCAACCTTTTGCATCGGGATATAAGTATAGTGGTATTTACTTTAGCTAGTGATTTACGTGGCCATGTTAACGTGGTTGTGTCAAAAAAATGTCACTTCCTGCTCGTGATTTGTGTTATATAATTACAAGCAAGATTCTCGTGCATTGCACGGAACATCAATATGCATTTTTTACAGAACACCTGTTGTGATGGACCCATGCAGGAGTAATCCCATGTGTAAAAACTAATGATATCTCAAGAATTTTATCAAAAAACTAGTATCTCGAGAATGTCATCGAAAAAATAAAAGATGATAGATAAGGCGAGGAGGAGTGGAGCGTGGTGGTGACTGGTGGTCGGAATGGGCGGAGGCATGGGGATTGTTGGTGGGAAACGACACCTATGGGATCACTAGAATCCCTACTATGGTTGCGGGGTGCGGGGATCGTGAGAAGAGCGGGACCAGCAGACAGCACAAAGGGGATTTACCCAGGTTCGGGCCGCAAAGATGCGTAAAACCCTACGATCCTACTTTAGTGGATGTATTTAGTGTTTTGGAGCTCTTGAACTAGCTCTGGGTGTTGCTAGGTTCGAAAGAGCCGAATCCTTCTCCCGTGCGCCATGGGCCTCCTTTTATAGGTGAAAGGGGCTGCCACAGTGGCACACAGGAGGTGGAAAGTGCTACAATGGTATAGCTTATCACTGGTATTACAGGACAAAGCGCATTTAATGCGAGGCTTAGGTGTCCCTTCACTTTATCGGGGATGGGGACGAGGCCCGTCCCGTCCGTCCCCGCTCCTCCTTGCTTTGACACGCGCCCTGGCCAGCGATGCATGTGGTGCCATGTAGGCAGGCAGGCAGCTGAGGTGGCGCAATGGTGGAGCCTCCACGAAGGGCTGCATGTTGCCACGTAGGTGCCTGCCCAGCTGGTCGGGTCGGCAGCTGCATGCGAACGGCGGCGGAGACTTGGCTGGCATGGGCCTGGCAGTGGCCCTGCTGTTGCCTCTGGCGAGGGTCTTGTCGGGTGACCCGGCAAGGGTCTTGCCGGGTGGCCCGGCAAGGGTCTTGCCGTGGCGCGCTGGCGTCACCGGCAAGGATCTTGCCGGGGGTCTTGTGGGTTTCTTCGGTGAGGATCTTGGTGAGGATCATTGCCTTCCTATCCTCATTTGATCTTGAGCATTCTATGTCTTCACAAAGATCTGCATGCCACCACGGAGGTGCCTCCCGAGCCCTGTCCCAATGCGTTTGTCTAGCGTTGGTGGGTTCAAAGGTGGCTCGCTCTGCTGGTGTGGGCAAGCTGCCCCGACAAGGGTCTTGCCGGGGAAACCTACTTCGTCCATCCGATCTTTGTGGCCTTGGTCCTTGTCGTTGCTTTGTTTGTCTTGTTCCTTCGGCTTCTCTCCAGCTTCCCTTTCCTGCCCCATTATGCGTGGCCGTGGCGGGTGGCTCTGACTGCCCGTGCACAAGTAAAGGGGTCAAAAGGAGAGCCCCTACTTTTGTACACCGATAGGAGCCCCCGGGCCTGGGCCATACATAAGCGCAACACGTTGTTGGGCCTGGCCCAGAACGGTGCGCGGGCAGTTGGGGCGGATTTTTATGGTGGTAACTGTTCCGTCTGCTACACTTCCCCATGACTCACGTTGAACGCGCGACGTGGGGGTCGTGCGCGCGCATGACGGAAGCATGCTGGCGTCATCCCGTGGTGGATAGTAAAGAGGCGGCTTGCGTGTCTCTTCGAGACCGCGGGGCCGATGCTCATTTACTACCCTCGCTTGGGAACCGTCGCTCCATGCGTCCCACTGCGCCTATCCCTCGCGCCACGTTCGCTGCGTGCACGACGCAGGGCGAATGACAGGCACGCGGGAGGTGAGAAGTTGTGCGCGTGCGTGGGTCGGTTCCCACGCGCCATTAATGGAGCTTGGAGGGTGGTCGTCTGCCCCGCTTGCTGTCACTCCAACGGGCCGGATTGGCCGAGAGGTGGCATCCGAGCCTCGCCCACGCCCCTTTATAAAGAGGGGAGTGGGAGGAATGGTGCCTCTCAACCCTTCGACATCTGCCCGTCCCCATTCCTGCTTCCTCCTTTCTTCTGCCATGGCGAGGGGGCGTGGCGACGCTTCATCGGTGGCGGCGATGGTTTCGGCCAGACAGCGCATCGCTCCTCCCCAAGAGCTCATAGTGGCAGAGCCGGCCGCTAGAGGAAGGGGGAGGGGGCGAGGTCGAGGTCGTCGTGGTGCTCGAGGGAGAGGAGGACGGGGCGCCAGATTGGCCTCGCCTCTGCCAACAGCCCCTCCTCCGATGGAGGGCCATGCCTGGGACAACCCTTGCGAATTCTTCGTCAAGCTGTGCCAGCCGCCGCACCGTCGCCTTCGCCTCCCGACTCTATTTGCGCAGGAGATGGAGCTGGATCCGCCGCAGGCGTTGCGACTGCACATGAGGGGTTGTGGGAACAGTGGCACATGGGCCGACGTCGAGTTCCCCGCCCCTCACATCATGTATCCCCATCGAGGGTGGAAGACCTTCGCTCGCCTCCACAGCTTGATGGAGGGGCTCACCCTCCATTTCAAACTAATGGAGGGTGGCCTCCTCTCCATCAAGACTTCGGGCACTTCGGGACTCGTGTAAGGTGTTGCGTGGAGAGCTCTTCTGATGATGAAGATTCCTCCTCGACCGAGAGTGGCGAGGAAGATAATGGCAGTGACGACGAGGCCAGCGGGCGGCAGGATGACGGGTCCGACTAGGCATCGGGCGCCGCTCTGAGCGGCGCCGGCGACCCCATCATCCGTGTCGCCGGCTCCTTGAACTTCTCGGGGTCGTCTCCTTGGGCGGCTGGCATTGGGAGGCTGCGAAAGAGGAAGATGGCGGGCGGCAAGGTCGTCAAGTTGGAGTACGCGGGCACCGACGCCATCGTCGCGTATTGACGTCCTGCCGCCTCGTCTTTGAGCTCTTCCTCCGATGCCGCCATCACCATCCAGCCCTTGAACGGCCACCGAGATGTTCTCTTGGTGTCTTCTGCCACTCGTAGCTCGCCTAAGCGCCCCTTTTGCCCTTCTGCTTTCTTGTTTCATTTCCCGAGGAGAGGGACAAGAAAGGGATTACGGGCACCTTATCTCTTTTTAGTGTTGTAAGCCTTCGGGCCTTTGTTAACTTTATAACTTGTAATCCCCTTGCTCATATTTTTCATTTTGTATGAACTGTACCTCTACGGGATGTTTTTAATGAAAAAGGGATGTTTGCCGGGTTTTTCGTTCGTAGGTGGAACCTACGACAAGGAGTGAATCCTCGTTACCTTTAAGATAAACGTTTTTTCGCCCGACAACAGGCCTTGTCGCCCCCCACTTCACTCGACTTTTCTCACGCCCTTGGCGGAGGCGGGGACGAGGTTGGCTTAGGCTCCTCGTTTTATTTCCTTGCTGCCGCGACTACGACCAAACTCGGCCCCAGGAGATGAGTCCTAGGGTCCAAAATGAGGGGAGCATGGTAGCCTAAGGATAAAACGAGGTTTCACATACCTCAGTCCATAACGAAATGCATGATAGAGGATAGAAGACTTATCTGGATTTGCAGGCAACCTTGTCTTACCGCGGATGGATCTTTGCTCTTGCAGGCCCCGGCAACTCTGGCTTGCCGGGGTCCGGACGCCGGTTCGTTCCCTTTCTTCCAAAATAGCTTGGCAAGAATACTTATGTGCCCTGCGAACCAAAGAAGACAGAGAAGAACAGAGAGACGCGCACTCGACCTCTAAGCTAGGGCTTAGCCACCGCTAAGCACTATCAACCCTATTCAAGGAAGAGACTCAACGTAGCATGCATGCTATAACTTAGGGCACCAGCGCTTCGTTTATTTATGCTCAGGGTATGCGCCTGGCTTTGTACAAAGGGTCACATGCCTTGCCGGCAAGGCTTGTACAAAAAGGTGGCTTTCCTGGAGGCCTGGCAGCCGCGCCTTATGGGTAAAACTTGTGGATATGCTCGATGTTCCAGGAGTTGCTCACTGGAATGGCATCTTCGATCTCCAACCAGACTGCGCCGGACTTGGTGACTCGTGTTACCCGATAAGGGCCTTCCCACTTTGGCGTCAACTTGTTGGAACTCTTGGCCGACTGAACGTGCCGAATAACAAGGTCGCCTTCCTCAAAGCTTCGGGCATGAACCTTGCGGCTATGGTAGCGGCGCAAGGCTTGCTGGTAGTGTGCTGCTTTCACAACCGCCCGGAGACGATCTTCCTCAAGGAGCGTCGCGTCATCTTGCCGCAATCGCTCTTGCTCAAGCTCATCATAAGCGAGCACTCAAGGTGACCCGTATATGAGTTCCATGGGGCAAACTGCTTCTGCCCCGTAAACCAGGGCAAAGGGTGTCTGGACGGTGGCTTGATTTGGCATCATTCTGATCGACCAAAGAACCACCAACAACTCATCAATCCAGCGCCTTCCACTCTTGTGCAGCCTGTCGAAAGTCTTCGTTCTTAAGCCTCGCAGGACTTCAGCATTTGCTCTCTCCGCTTGGCCGTTGCTCCGTGGATGTGCCATGGAAGCAAAACAGACCCTGCTGCCGAGATCCTCAATGTATTGCATGAAGTCATGGCTTATGAACTGTGTGCCGTTGTCGGTGATGATCCTGTTGGGCACCCCAAAATGGCACACTAGTCCCTTGAAGAACTTGATGGCTAACTGCGTTGTCACCTTCCTCACTGCTTCCACCTCTGGCCACTTTGTGAACTTGTCGATTGCGACATACAAGTACTCAAAGCCCCCGACAACACGGGGGAAAGGGCCCAATATGTCGAGCCCCCAGACCGAGAAGGGCCAGGAGAGAGGGATAGTTTGAAGGGCTTGAGCTGGTTGATGGAGCTTCTTCGAATGGAACTGGCACGCTTCATACTTGGTTACTAGTGTCGTCGCATCCTGGAGGGCGGTGGGCCAGAAGAAACCTTGCCGGAAAGCCTTGCCGGCAAGGGCCCTCGACCCTATGTGGGAGCCACATATGCCTCCATGTATCTCTGCCAACAGATTTAATCCTTCCTCCTGGGAGATGCACTTCAATTTTACCCTATTTGGTCTTCTTCTGTACAATACGTTATCAACGAATTGGTATAGAGCAGACCGGCGGCTACTTTTTCTGCCTCTTCCTGCTCCTCAGGAAGCTCTCCCTCTTTAAGGAATCAGACGGTGTGCTGCGCCCATGCCGGAGCCTGTGGCTCGACGGCAAGGACCAAAGGCATCTCTTCTGCCACGGGAGCGGCCGTCTCCACGGCCACGACCTGAGGTCCCGCCGGAGTCGGCTGTCCTGCGGCAGGATCGGCATCCACGACAACATCTTCGCGGGCGGCTCCGAGGAGCTCGGTGGGGAGTACTTGCCGGGGCCTAGCTTCCTCCGCTTGTTCTGCCCGGTCGACGGCTCAACGGATGGTTGAGTTAACTGAAGCACAAAAGTACCTGGTTCCACAGGTAGCTTGAGGGTAGCATGCTTTGACAGGTAGTCGGCGATGTCGTTCTCCGCCCGAGGGACATGCTCTGCTTGTATACCGTCAAAGCGCTCCTCCACTTTCCTCACCTCATCTACGTAAGCTTCCATCAACGGGCTTTGATAATCTTTGTTGATTTGCCTGACGACGAGCTGTGAGTCACCCCTGACGATGAGCTTTTTAACTCCGAGGTCTGCCGCGATCCTGAGACCGGCAAGCAAACCCTTGTACTCGACGGTGTTGTTGGTTGACATCTCCCGGGGGAAGTGCATCTGGATGACATACTTGAGGTGCTCTCCGGTGGGTGCGACAAGCAGCACACCAGCACCGGCGCCTTGCAGCGAGAAGGCACCATCAAAGTACATGATCCAGTTACGGCTCGTTTCCTTGCCGGGGAGAGCGGTCTCCTGCACCTCTTCGTCGGGCGTCGAGGTCCATTCCGCAACAAACTCCGCCAAGAATCTGCTCTAAATCGTTGAGGTACTTTCGAACTTCAAATCAAAACTTGACAGCTCCAGCGCCCATTCCACGATCCTCCCTGTTGCATCTGGGTTATGCAGTATCCGTTGCAATGGGAGGCGGGTGACCACCGTGATCTCGTGCGCTTGGAAGTAATGGCGCAGCTTCCTCGAAGCCATAAGGAGGTCGAAGAGCAGCTTTTGCACACCTGAGTACCTCGACCTAGCCCCCTGCAAGAGGGAGCTGACGAAGTAAACTGGGTGTTGTACCATTTTCTTCTTCTGCGCCTCTTCACCCAGTCGCGTGGGTCCCGTCGCGCTGGTGTCAGCCTCTGCCGGGGACTCAGCCTTGCCGGGGTCGAGCCCTGCCGGAGAGGGTTCCGGCTTGCCATTTGTTGACTTTGCCTCTGCCGCTGCCTTATCGTCGACCTCTCTCTGCGCCACTAGTGCGGCGCTAACCACCTGATTTGTTGCCGCTAGATAAAGCAGCAACGCTTCTTGTGGTTTGGGCACAACCAGCACTGGGGTAGAGGAGAGGTATTTCTTCAAGTCTTGCAGCGCTGCCTCGGCCTCTGGGGTCCACTCCACTGGCCCTGCCTTCTTCAAGATCTTGAAAAAGGGAAGGGCACGCTCTGCGGACTTGGAGATGAACCGGCTCATGGCAGCAACGCAGCCAGTGAGCCGACGCATGTCCTTAATCCGTTTGGGTGCCTCAATCTGCTCGATGGCCTTGATCTTATCTTGGTTTGCTTCAATCCTGCGCTGGGACACAAAGAACCTGAGAAGCTTGCCCGACGGGACGCTGAAGACACACTTCTTAGGGTTCAACTTGAGGTTGATCTTGCGCAGGTTTGCAAATGTTTCCTCCAGATCTTGCACAAGGGTCGTTTTGTCCTTGGTTTTGACCACTATGACAACCATATAAGCTTCCATATTTCTATGTAGCTGGGGCTCAAAACCAATTTGGACTGCTCTTGCGAAGGTTGAGCCAGCACTCTTTAACCCGAAAGGCATCCGTAAAAAGCAATACGTACCACATGGGGTGATGAATGCTGTCTTTTCCTCGTCTTCTTTTGTCATGAAGATCTGGTGGTATCCTGAGTAGGCGTCAAGGAATGATAACATGTCATACCCAGCCGTGGAGTCAATAATCTGGTCAATGCGCGGTAACGGGAAGGGATCCTTTGGACAAGCCTTATTAATGTCTGTGTAATCAATACACAGCCTCCACTTCCCATTTGCCTTGCGCACTACTACCGGATTGGCCAACCACGTCGGATGGAGTACTCCTCTCACCAATCCTGCCGCCTATAGCTTTTTGATTAACTCCGTAATGAACTCTTGTCTCTCCAGAGCTTGCTTCCTGACCTTCTGCTTGACGGGCCGCGCATGAGGACAGACAACAAGGTGGTGCTCAATCACCTCCCTGGGAACGCCGGGGATGTCGGAGGCTTGCCATGCAAACACATCGACATTCGCCCGCGGGAAGGTGACGAGCTTGCTTTCCTATTTGCCGTCGAGGGTGGAGCTTATGGTAAAATCTCCCCCCGTGTCGTCCTCCTTGACGGGCACCTTCTTGGTCTCTGGTGGTGTGGCTCTGGACTTCTTGCTCGTGCCGGCGGAGCTCTCTGGCATGTTCTCAACGGGAGCGCAACACCCCGAAGAGGTGCGCTTGCCAGAGTGGGTGCGAGAGTGTAGGGGAACATTGCATAAAATAAAAAATTTCCTACATTCACCAAGATCAATCTATGAGTTCATCCAGCAACAAGAGAGAGGAGTGCATCTACATACCCTTGTAGATCGCGAGCGGAAGCGTTCAAGAGAACGGGGTTGAGGGAGTCGTACACGTCGTGATCCAAATCACCGAAGATCCTAGCGCCGAACGGATGGCACCTCCACGTTCAACACACGTACGGTCAGCGTGATGTCTCCTCCTTCTTGATCTAGCAAGGGGGAAGGAGAGGTTGATGATGATCCAGCAGCACGACGGCGTGGTGGTGGATGCAGCAGGGATCCGGCAGGGCTTCGCCAAGCGTCTGCGGGAGGGAGAGGTGTAGCAAGGGGTAAGGGAGGCGCCAGGGGCAAGGGTGCGGCTGCCCTCCCCCCCCTCTTTATATAGGGTCCCCAGGGGGGGCGCCTGTAACGCCCCGAGACCGACGCTCCAGAAGACTTCCAGCGACTCCGAGTTTCGTCGTGTGATTTGTTTTGTTTGTTGCATCATTTGCATTGCATCATGCCATCATGTCATTTTTTTTAAACTCTTCTAAATAAATTGCATAGATCTTTTGATCTATTTAAACCCAGGGAACTCACATGGTGACTTCTCTTTATAACATATCCTCCAATATTAGGGAGCTATATTAAATATTTCTTTATTTCGGAAATCACCAAAACACACTTGCAAAATAATTTCGTTCCTTTTCTGCTTCAAGTTTGGTCTCCAACCTTGCCAATAATTATTTCATCATTTTCCGGAGCTCCACCAAAAATCCGAACATTTTTGGACCTTCCCAAACCCTCACTTCCGTTCAAACCCATTTGAATTAAATTCAAATGAGTTTGAATTTAAATCTTTCAATCATGGCCTTTCTATTTTTCTTGGAACAAGCGCATTTATGCGAGTCCGGGAAAATTACCCCCATGCCCAAATTCTTGTCCACTCATTTCTTTTCTCTCCCTTTCTTTCTTTGCTTTTCTGTTTTTGGAAGAGTTTTGAAGAGAGAGGGAGAAGAGAGCTCAGCAAACCAGACCGGCCCGTTTGCCTCTAAGGCCCAGCTACACCACTGTTAACCCTAGCCCGATCCCCATCTCTCCCTCTGGCTGCCGCCTTCGCTCGATCCCTCCTCCTCCTTCTCGCACGCACATGCACGCATCGATAGGGAGAGCCCTGCGCCCGATCCTCTCGCAGCCCCAGTCCTCGATCCCCTCCGCTCGCCCGCATCGCCTGGGAGATCCCCACGCGTAGCCTCGCCCTTCTCCTCGCCTGTGCGCCCGACGCCGCCCCGTCTCCGCTCGCCCGCATCATCCGGTCTCCTTCCTCACCTTCCTCTGGTCCTCCTCCTTCCTCGTGCCCGGTGCCAGCCATGGACGCCTCGCTGTTGCTCCCCGTGCTGCAGGCCCGAGCACCTCTTCCCCTCCGCCGGCCTCGGCCCCCCCGTGGCTGCCGCTGCTGGCCCCGCTGCCGAGCTCTCCAACCGCGCCGGCCTCTCCTTCCTCGCGCCTCCGCCTCCGCCCAAGGCCTCGCCCTTCCTCCTCATGCATCAGGCGTCCCCGTCGCCGAGCCCCTCGCCGCCCTTCTCCACCTCTCCTGGAGCCCCGTCCGTCGGCCAGCGGAGCCGCTGCTGGCTGCCTGCGGCCTCATCCCCAGCCGTCCCCGCTCCTCACCATCGTGCTGCATCATCGGAGATCGCGGCGCCGCTGTTGGCCTCCTGCCTCTGCCGCCAGTCCCGGCCACCGTCTTTGGCTCCCGAGCGCCAGCCTCCGCTGCAAGCCCCCTGCCCCGCCTCTACTTCGTTTGAGTGGGGTGGAGGACGCGTCTCTGCTCGCCCACTTCGACCGGTGATCTCCTGAAGTTCAGGACCAAGACTGAGACCGCCCCGAACCATGTCGTCTCACCAGGAACGCCAAGGCCATCTTCGGGATTTTCGCCAAGTTCGTCTTCAAATTTGTACGACTACCTCCGATGTGGTTTTCGGCAAGTACCTGGAGGCCACAGTAACACCAAGTACCACGACACCCATGTTCGTCTACGGAATGTGTACCACTACGCCGAAGAGCTTGGATGCACTAAGTTCCACTACGATTGCCGTGTACATCTACCTCGTCCGAAGACCCGTGTACCACGAGCGCCAAGTTCATCTACGGAACGTGTACGTCTCCAATGGTGTACCACTACCGATGCCGTGTACAACTACTACCACCGACATGTACAACTACTTCCGACGACGACCGCTCCGTGAACGACTACTTCCACTACGAACTCATTCCGTCCGAAAACGCTCGCTTCAAAGGTATAACCCGAGACGACCGCGATGAGATGCCCTTGCATGTATGAGATGAACCGTATGTTTGCACCGTGTCCGAATTGTCACTCGTTTTCCATGCTGCCATCCCGTGGGAACCCGGAATCCGGGGGCACCCCACCATCTTGCATGACACGCTCACGCCCACTTCCTTTGCACCGGTATCTCCATGAGCTACCAGAACCGATATGTTGCCGTGGCATCATTTTCGGATATGTTGCCGTGGCACCATTTTTCGTTTCGCTGCCGTGGCACCCTTTTCCTTCCGCCATGGCGACAAATGCTCCTTATCATCTTCATGTTAACGTTTTCATAAAATTTGCATAAACTTGCTTATGTCATCCGCATCATGATAACAACATTTAAAATGTTTAAAAATTATGTTTGCATTAAACTACGAAAAGACATGTGGGGGATTTACCGGAATTGTTGTTTGTTGTTCCGGCCTCATTTAAACTTGCCTAGATAGGTAGTTTTCATTTGCTCCACCTCTTGCCATGTTTAATAACAGTTAATATTGTTGGGTAGCTTAAACGAGAGATAACTAAATAATTGATGTGGTGTTCCGTCAACATGCACCTCGTTGCATATTGAGCTCCACTTAACTTGTAGTATTGTTTGTTGCACTTTGCCATGCCATGCCTCATTAAACCGGACATGCATCATACTTGATTGTGCATCATTCCATGTTGATGTGCTGGTTGTTTACTATGTTGTTTGCTTCTTTCCGGTGTTGCTTCTTCGGGTTGGTTCCGATAACGTCGAGGTTGTGAGGATCCGTTCGTCTACGTCCGTTTGTCTTCTTCATGGACTCGTTCTTCTTCCTTGCGGGATTTCAGGCAAGATGATCATACCCTCGAAATCACTACTATCTTTGCTATGCTAGTTTGCTCGCTCTTTTGCCATGCCAATGCTACGATGCCTACCATTTGCTTGTCAGCCTCCCAAATTGCCATGTCAAACCTCTAACCCACCATGTCCTAGCAAACCGTTGATTGGCTATGTTACCGCTTTGCTCAGCCCCTCTTATAGCGTTGTTAGTTGCAGATGAAGATTGAAGTTTGTTCCTTGTTGGAACATGGAGATGTTGTTCCTTGTTGGAACATGTTTACTTGTTGGGATATCACTATATATCGTATTTAATTAATGCATCTATATACTTGGTAAAGGGTGGAAGGCTCGGCCTTATGCCTGGTGTTTTGTTCCACTCTTTCCACCCTAGTTTCCGTCATATCGGTGTTATGTTCCCGGATTTTGTGTTCCTTACGCGGTTGGGCTATAATGGGAACCCCTTGACAGTTCGCCTTAAGTAAAGCTTCTCCAGCAATGCCCAACATTGGTTTTACCATTTGCCACCTAGCCTTTTCTTTCCCTTGGGTTCTGCAGACTCAAGGGTCATCATTTTTTAACCCCCCCGGGCCAGTGCTCCTCTGAGTGTTGGTCCGAACTAGAGTCCTGTGCAGCGCCCCCTCGGGGAAACTCGAGGTTTGGTTTTAGTTGTATGGAGCGCTCATCTGAGTGTGCCCTGAGAAAGAGATATGTGCAGCTCCTATCGGGATTTGTCGGCACATTCGGGCGGTGTTGCTGGTTTAGTTTTACCCTGTCGAAATGTCTTGTTGTACCGGGATACCGAGTCTGATCGGAGTGTCCCGGGTGGAGGTCTATTCCTTCGTTGACCGCGAGAGCTTGTCATGGGCTAAGTTGGGACACCCCTACAGGGATTTGAACTTTCGAAAGCCGTGCCCGCGGTTATGGGCAGATGGGAATTTGTTAACGTCCGATTGTAGAAACCCTGAAGTTGACCTTAATTAAAATACATCAACCGTGTGTGTAACCGTGATGGTCTCTTTCCGGTGGAGTCCGGGAAGTGAACACGGTGTTGGAGTTATGCTTGACGTAGGTTGCTATAGGATCACTTCTTGATCATACTTTTATCGACCGTGCTTTGCCTTCTCTTCTCGCTCTCATTTGCGTATGTTAGCCACCATATATGCTAGTCGCTTGCTGCAGCTCCACCTCATTACTCCATCCTTCCTATAAGCTTAAATAGTCTTGATCTCGCGGGTGCGAGATTGCTGAGTCCCCGTGGCTCACAGATACTTCCAAAACCAGTTTGCAGGTGCCTATGTTACCGAACAGGTGATGCAACCAAGCTCAAGGAGGAGCTCGATGAAGATCTTGCCCTTTGTGTTGTTTCGTTCTAGTTGATCGGTAGTGGAGCCCAGTTGGGGTCGATCGGGGACCTTTGTCGCATTTGGGGTTCTTCTTTTATTTTGGTTCCGTAGTCGGACCTTGATTGTATCTGGATGATGTAATGCTTTATTCATGTAATTGTGTGAAGTGGCGATTGTAAGCCAACTATGTATCTCTTTCCCTTATGTATTACATGGGTTGTGTGAAGATTACCTCACTTGCGACATTGCTTTCAATGCGGTTATGCCTCTAAGTCGTGCTTCGACACGTGGGAGATATAGCCACATCGAGGGCGTTACAAGTTGGTAATCAGAGCCTTCCCCGACCTTAGGAGCCCCCACTGCTTGATCGTTTTTAGCGGCTGAGTTGTGTCTAGAAAAATATTTTGAGTCATTTAGGATTATATATATCAGAGAGTTAGGAATTCTTTTTACTCCCCAGTCTCTTCATCGCTCTGGTAAGGCATCCTGACGTAGAGTTTTGACTCTTCTCTTCTCAAATTTCACTAAATTTTTTTTAGGATCACGCGGGTATCTTGGAATCGTTCCGATGGTTTTATGATGAGAACATTGTCTTGGTGCCTCCTGTCAGGGGTTTAGTGGAAGTGTCCTGGGGAGTTGAGCTCTGAGGTGTTGTCGCCATAATTTTATCGTTGCAGTTCTGGAATACCTGAGTTTAGTACGCCGACATCGAAAATCTCTTTTATGCAGTTCGTTGGTGAGATAACCCCGATAACCCAGTACTGAGGTGAGTACGGGAGTATCGCCATAACTTGTATAACGGATGCTTTTCGAAGGTTGAGGTAGATGATTTCCGAAGGTTTCTTGGTTATGTGTTGAAGGATGGATACAGCTGGATGTAGGATTTGCTAGTTTGGGTGAGATATTATGCTTCCCCTGTATCCCCAACACCTGATTGCATAACCGGAAAATTTCGGGAGTTTCATAGGTGGGAATTCAAGTAGCTCGTAGGATATCTTTCCGACAGATGTGTGATTTGAAATTGGGGTTCGACGTCTAGTGGTCCGCCTATTCACGGTTGAATTTTACAGTGGTCTCGTTGTGTCTTAAAGAGTCCTTGGCGTCATGTGCACTGCCTTGTACATGATGGTGCTGTACGATCGAGCCCGTGTAGGCCCCACCACGAAAACTTCGGACGAAATCTCTATCATATGTTTGTTCCGGCTTATTTCGCAAGTCAATTCTTTGTTTTGTTTTGAGTTGTGGTATTCGAGTTGCTTCAAAGTCAAATGTTGATTCCATACTTTTCCCAAGTGGTGTTCTCATACTCCGATGTGAATACTAATCCGTCATGATAATCGAGATTGTTTTGTCAATCCTTTTTAACTGGTGTGCTTCTCTTCAAGTGGATCTGATCATTTCAATATCTACAAGATCAACTCAAGTCTTCTCAACGGCGTTCGTTTCATCCATCTCCAGTTGCCTTTGTTTTTCCCACCCTCCCTCTCTTTGTTTCTTCGAGGACCCAGATTTCTTTATCAAGTATCCTTTTATTCTTGTGAAGTCTCACCATTCTTTTCCGTCAATATTCTTATCCGGTGATTCTCATGAAGATCGTAACGGAGCTTCAAGTTATCATTCTTTGTCTTTTCTCTTCTCCGGTGGATTCAAGTCAAGATTTGTCGATTATATCCCCTTTTTCTCGTTTCAAATACCTTCTCTTGACGGTGCTCCTCATATTTATTCACTTCCCGCTATTCAATTGTTCTGGAGTGCTCAAGATATCTCGAAGATTCGTGTTTCCACTCTACTTTCGTTCAAGTTCTTTCGAGGATGTTCCCTCATTCAAGCCATTTAACTCAACCGGTGCAGCCTCTCTTTTAAATCGTTCAACGGTGTTTTTCTTTTGAGTGGGCCCTAACCCACAGGTCTTTTTCCAGGATCTTACCTGACTCTTCTTATTTTCCCGAAGGTATTCTGAAAATTCTTTTCGAAGTTTGACGTAAGAATGATTTATCATCAGTCAAATGTTTTCTCCAAGATCTTTCAAATTCTCTTCACCGTTGGCTCAACCTCTTTGTTTGGATTCTTCCGGAGTGTCTAAATAATTCTTGGTGGTGTTTCTCATTGTCATTCTCAGATATTGAAGACCGATGAAGACTTTTCCTCCATATCTATCTGCTCTCTCAGAGATTCGTGATTCTAGCTTGTTGCCATCCTCTCATAATTGTTTTCGATTGTGAGATTTCTTTTCACCCATCCGGAGTAATTCAGAGTATTTTTAGTTTGATTCTCCGGAGCCCATCATCTCATAATTATTCATTCCTAGCTTTCAGTTATCGTTCTCCTAATCTTACCGGTGCATCGATCAATTATCCTCTAATCAGTTCTTGATCTCTTCATTCTCATGTATCTTAATCCTCTCAAGTATCTTCATTCGTTTTCCCAATTCTTCCCGGTGTTCCTCTATCTTTCCTTTGGTCATTTTAATTCTTACGGTGGTTCATTCAAGATTTCTCTTCCTTTGTTATCATATCAATCTATTCGATGTTCCAATTCTACCGGTGGTTCGTTGAAGACCTTCTCAAGTTTTGATATATATCTTTTAATCCTTTCTACGAGAATAAGTAGTATGCCAAATCCGTTGATTGTCATCAATTTAATTGGTGAAGGATAAGCATAACATAATTCTTATTCTTGTTCATCCAAGTGATTAATTCTTTATTCCGGAGGCCCTTCAAATTCTCGGTTTCATTTGTTTCATCTTCTCTTTTTCCCGGAGTTCCAAGCTCTAATTATCACGGAGATTCATTTAAATCCTTGCAAGTCTTCACCTTGTGTTTCCATCTTCTCTTGCCTTCCGTTTGAGCATTCTTTTGTTTAACGGAGTTCTTCGGGAAGGTTCTACATGTTGGTTCATAAAGGATTTAATTTCTTCTTGAAGTGTTCATCAAGATTCTTTTCTAAGAAACTCAAGCTTTCTTCATATTGTAATCCGGAGTGCATTCTTTCTATCATATTATTGGAGGTGGTATTATGCCATTCTTGATAATTTGAGTTCATGTTTCATGATTCACTTGTTGTAAGGATGAGATATTTTTAAATCCATCATTTTCTTCATTGGAATTATCTTGGGTTATATTTCACCTAAAGCTTTCCTTTAAGAATTGTCGCTCTCATGGTGTTTATCAATGATCCAATTTCTTCATTTGCCCTTTCCGGTGCGATATACTTTCTCGTCTCCTTGTTCATATCAATACAATTCTTTTCCCGTGAGTGGCAGGTTGTCACCTCATATTTTGAGATGTACTCCATAAGACCATATCAAGTTTATTCTTTCGTTGTTGGCTTTCCAATAACTCCGTTCGACCCTTCTCCTTAAGATGCCTTTTCAAACTCTTTTGTGGCAGAAGTTGGCATTTTCTACAACATTCTTTTATTTCAATTATCAATCTTCTATTTCTTTCTCCCGGAGGCAGTGTATTGTGATTTCATCAAGTATCTTCTCATCTTATCAAGTTCTTATTCAATTCTTTTTCTTTTCAATCGGAGTGCTGCCCGAAGTTGTTCTCCCTTGTTCCTCTTTTCTAACGGAGTGTTTTCAGCTTCGTCACCTCCATTGTATTCTTTTCTCGAAATGGATTAACCTTTCAAGGTCCTTTGGATTCACTCGTTTGTAAAAGAAGCAACTTAGTTTTACCTCTTCTCTTTCTCTTCTGTTTTCCCTCCGGTGCCATTCTAGATCTCGGGACGAGATCCTCTCATAGTGGTGGAGTGTTGTAACGCCCCGAGACCGACGCTCCAGAAGACTTCCAGCGACTCCGAGTTTCGTCGTGTGATTTGTTTTGTTTGTTGCATCATTTGCATTGCATCATGCCATCATGTCATTTTTTTTTAAAACTCTTCTAAATAAATTGCATAGATCTTTTGATCTATTTAAACCGAGGGAACTCACATGGTGACTTCTCTTTATAACATATCCTCCAATATTAGGGAGCTATATTAAATATTTCTTTATTTTGGAAATCACCAAAACACACTTGCAAAATAATTTCGTTCCTTTTCTGCTTCAAGTTTGGTCTCCAACCTTGCCAATAATTATTTCATCATTTTCCGGAGCTCCACCAAAAATCCGAACATTTTTGGACCTTCCCAAACCCTCACTTCCGTTCAAACCCATTTGAATTAAATTCAAATGAGTTTGAATTTAAATCTTTCAATCATGGCCTTTCTATTTTTCTTGGAACAAGCGCATTTATGCGAGTCCGGGAAAATTACCCCCATGCCCAAATTCTTGTCCACTCATTTCTTTTCTCTCCCTTTCTTTCTTTGCTTTTCTGTTTTTGGAAGAGTTTTGAAGAGAGAGGGAGAAGAGAGCTCAGCAAACCAGACCGGCCTGTTTGCCTCTAAGGCCCAGCTACACCACTGTTAACCCTAGCCCGATCCCCATCTCTCCCTATGGCCGCCGCCTTCGCTCGATCCCTCCTCCTCCTTCTCGCACGCACACGCACGCATCGACAGGGAGAGCCCTGCGCCCGATCCTCTCGCAGCCCCAGTCCTCGATCCCCTCCGCTCGCCCGCATCGCCTGGGAGATCCCCACGCGCAGCCTCGCCCTTCTCCTCGCCTGTGCGCCCGACGCCGCCCCGTCTCCGCTCGCCCGCATCATCCGGTCTCCTTCCTCACCTTCCTCTGGTCCTCCTCCTTCCTCGTGCCCGGTGCCAGCCATGGCCGCCTCGCTGTTGCTCCCCGTGCTGCAGGCCCGAGCACCTCTTCCCCTCCGCCGGCCTCGGCCCCCCCGCGGCTGCCGCTGCTGGCCCCGCTGCCGAGCTCTCCAACCACGCCGGCCTCTCCTTCCTCGCGCCTCCGCCTCCGCCCAAGGCCTCGCCCTTCCTCCTCCTGCATCAGGCGTCCCCATCGCCGAGCCCCTCGCCGCCCTTCTCCACCTCTCCTGGAGCCCCGTCCGTCGGCCAGCGGAGCCGCTGCTGGCTGCCTGTGGCCTCGTCCCCAGCCGTCCCCGCTCCTCTCCATCGTGCTGCATCATCGGAGATCGCGGCGCCGCTGTTGGCCTCCTGCCTCTGCCGCCAGTCCCGGCCGCCGTCTTTGGCTCCCGAGCGCCAGCCTCCGCTGCAAGCCCCCTGCCCCGCCTCTACTTCGTTTGAGTGGGGTGGAGGACGCGTCTCTGCTCGCCCACTTCGACCGGTGATCTCCTGAAGTTCAGGACCAAGACTGAGACCGCCCCGAACCATGTCGTCTCACCAGGAACGCCAAGGCCATCTTCGGGATTTTCGCCAAGTTCGTCTTCAAATTTGTACGACTACCTCCGATGTGGTTTTCGGCAAGTACCTGGAGGCCACAGTAACACCAAGTACCACGACACCCATGTTCGTCTACGGAATGTGTACCACTACGCCGAAGAGCTTGGATGCACCAAGTTCCACTACGATTGCCGTATACATCTACCGTCGTCCGAAGACCCGTGTACCACGAGCGCCAAGTTCATCTACGGAACGTGTACGTCTCCAATGGTGTACCACTACCGATGCCGTGTACAACTACTACCACCGACATGTACAACTACTTCCGACGACGACCGCTCCGTGAACGACTACTTCCACTACGAACTCGTTCCGTCCGAAAACGCTCGCTTCAAAGGTATAACCCGAGACGACCGCGATGAGATGCCCTTGCATGTATGAGATGAACCGTATGTTTGCACCGTGTCCAAATTGTCACTCGTTTTCCATGCTGCCATCCCGTGGGAACCCGGAATCCGGGGGCACCCCACCATCTTGCATGACACGCTCACGCCCACTTCCTTTGCACCGGTATCTCCATGAGCTACCAGAACCGATATGTTGCCGTGGCATCATTTTCGGATATGTTGCCGTGGCACCATTTTTCGTTTCGCCGCCGTGGCACCCTTTTCCTTCCGCCATGGCGACAAATGCTCCTTATCATCTTCATGTTAACGTTTTCATAAAATTTGCATAAACTTGCTTATGTCATCCGCATCATGATAACAACATTTAAAATGTTTAAAAATTATGTTTGCATTAAACTACGAAAAGACATGTGGGGGATTTACCGGAATTGTTGTTTGTTGTTCCGGGCTCATTTAAACTTGCCTAGATAGGTAGTTTTCATTTGCTCCACCTCTTGCCATGTTTAATAACAGTTAATATTGTTGGGTAGCTTAAACGAGAGATAACTAAATAATTGATGTGGTGTTCCGTCAACATGCACCTCGTTGCATATTGAGCTCCACTTAACTTGTAGTATTGTTTGTTGCACTTTGCCATGCCATGCCTCATTAAACTGGACATGCATCATACTTGATTGTGCATCATTCCATGTTGATGTGCTGGTTGTTTACTATGTTGTTTGCTTCTTTCCGGTGTTGCTTCTTCGGGTTGGTTCCGATAACGTCGAGGTTGTGAGGATCCGTTCGTCTACGTCCGTTTGTCTTCTTCATGGACTCGTTCTTCTTCCTTGCGGGATTTCAGGCAAGATGATCATACCCTCAAAATCACTACTATCTTTGCTATGCTAGTTTGCTCACTCTTTTGCCATGCCAATGCTACGATGCCTACCATTTGCTTGTCAGCCTCCCAAATTGCCATGTCAAACCTCTAACCCACCATGTCCTAGCAAACCGTTGATTGGCTATGTTACCGCTTTGCTCAGCCCCTCTTATAGCGTTGTTAGTTGCAAGTGAAGATTGAAGTTTGTTCCTTGTTGGAACATGGAGATGTTGTTCCTTGTTGGAACATGTTTACTTGTTGGGATATCACTATATATCGTATTTAATTAATGCATCTATATACTTGGTAAAGGGTGGAAGGCTCGGCCTTATGCCTGGTGTTTTGTTCCACTCTTGCCACCCTAGTTTCCGTCATATCGGTGTTATGTTCCCGGATTTTGCGTTCCTTACGCGGTTGGGCTATAATGGGAACCCCTTGACAGTTCGCCTTAAGTAAAGCTTCTCCAGCAATGCCCAACATTGGTTTTACCATTTGCCACCTAGCCTTTTCTTTCCCTTGGGTTCTGCAGACTCAAGGGTCATCATTTTTTTTAACCCCCCCGGGCCAGTGCTCCTCTGAGTGTTGGTCCGAACTAGAGTCCTGTGCAGCGCCCCCTCGGGGAAACTCGAGGTTTGGTTTTAGTTGTATGGAGCGCTCATCTGAGTGTGCCCTAAGAAAGAGATATGTGCAGCTCCTATCGGGATTTGTCGGCACATTCGGGCGGTGTTGCTGGTTTAGTTTTACCCTGTCGAAATGTCTTGTTGTACCGGGATACCGAGTCTGACCGGAGTGTCCCGGGTGGAGGTCTATTCCTTCGTTGACCGCGAGAGCTTGTCATGGGCTAAGTTGGGACACCCCTGCAGGGATTTGAACTTTCGAAAGCCGTGCCCGCGGTTATGGGCAGATGGGAATTTGTTAACGTCCGGTTGTAGAAAACCCGAAGTTGACCTTAATTAAAATACATCAACCGTGTGTGTAACCGTGATGGTCTCTTTCCGGTGGAGTCCGGGAAGTGAACACGGTGTTGGAGTTATGCTTGACGTAGGTTGCTATAGGATCACTTCTTGATCATACTTTTATCGACCGTGCTTTGCCTTCTCTTCTCGCTCTCATTTGCGTATGTTAGCCACCATATATGCTAGTCGCTTGCTGCAGCTCCACCTCATTACTCCATCCTTCCTATAAGCTTAAATAGTCTTGATCTCGCGGGTGCGAGATTGCTGAGTCCCCGTGGCTCACAGATACTTCCAAAACCAGTTTGCAGGTGCCTATGTTACCGAACAGGTGACGCAACCAAGCTCAAGGAGGAGCTCGATGAAGATCTTGCCCTTTGTGTTGTTTCGTTCTAGTTGATCGGTAGTGGAGCCCAGTTGGGGTCGATCGGGGACCTTTGTCGCATTTGGGGTTCTTCTTTTATTTTGGTTCCGTAGTCGGACCTTGATTGTATCTGGATGATGTAATGCTTTATTCATGTAATTGTGTGAAGTGGCGATTGTAAGCCAACTATGTATCTCTTTCCCTTATGTATTACATGGGTTGTGTGAAGATTACCTCACTTGCGACATTGCTTTCAATGCGGTTATGCCTCTAAGTCGTGCTTCGACACGTGGGAGATATAGCCGCATCGAGGGCGTTACAGCGCCGGCCCTGGAGATGGGATCTCCAGGGGGCGGCCAAGGGGGGAGACTTGCCCCCCAAGGCAAGTGGAGGCGCCCCCTCCCCTAGGGTTCCCAACCCTAGGCGCAGGGGGGGCCAGGGGGGAGCACCAGCCCACCAGGGGCTGTTCCCCTCCCCACTTCAGCCCACGGGGCCCTCCGGGATAGGTGGCCCCACCCGGTGGACCCCCGGGACCCTTCCGGTGGTCCCGGTACAATACCGGTGACCCCCGAAACTTTCCTGATGGTCGAAACAGCACTTCCTATATATAATTCTTCACCTCTGGACCATTCCGGAACTCCTCGTGACGTCCGGGATCTCATCCGTGACTCCAAACAACTTTCGGTTTGCTGCGTACTAATATCTCTACAACCCTAGCATCACCGAACCTTAAGTGTGTAGACCCTACCGGTTCGGGAGATATGCAGACATGACCGAGACGCCTCTCCGGTCAATAACCAACAGCGGGCTCTGGATACCCATGTTGGCTCCCACATACTCCTCGATGATCTCATTGGATGAACCACGATGTCGAGGATTCAATTAACCCCGTATACAATTCCCTTTGTCAATCGATACGTTACTTGCCCGAGACTCGATCGTCGGTATCCCAATACCTCGTTTAGTCTCGTTACCGGCAAGTCACTTTACTCATACCGTAATGCATGATCTCGTGACCAGACACTTGGTCACATTGAGCTCATTATGATGATGCATTACCAAGTGGGCCCAGAGATACCTCTCCATCATACGGAGTGACAAATCCCAGTCTCGATTCGTGCCAACCCAACAGAAACTTTCGGAGATACCATAGTGCACCTTTATAGTCACCCAGTTACGTTGTGACGTTTGGCACACCCAAAGCACTCCTACGGTATCCGGGAGTTGCACAATCTCATGGTCTAAGGAAATGATACTCGACAATTGGAAAAGCTCTAGCTAAACGAACTACACAATCTTTGAGCTATGCTTAGAATTGAGTCTTGTCCATCACATCATTCTCCTAATGATGTGATCCCGTTATCAATGACATCCAATGCCCATAGTTAGGAAACCATGACTACCTGTTGATCAACGAGCTAGTCAACTAGAGGCTCATTAGGGACTTGTTGTGGTCTATGTATTCACACGTGTATTATGTATTCCGGATAACACAGTTATAGCATGAATAATAGACAATTATCATGAACACAGAAATATAATAATAACCATTTATTATTGCCTCTAGGGCATATTTCCAATAGCTCCCACTTGCACTAGAGTCAATATTCTAGTTACATTGTGATGAATCGAACACCCATTGCATACTGGTGTTGATCATGTTTTGCCCTAGGGAGAGGTTTAGTCAATGGATCTGCTACATTCAGGTCCGTATGTACTTTACAAATATCTATGTCTCCATCTTGAACATTTTCACGGATGGAGTTGAAGCGACGCTTGATGTGCCTGGTCTTCTTGTGAAACCTGGGCTCCTTGGCAAGTGCAATAGCTCCAGTGTTGTCACAGAAGAGTGCGATTGGCCCCGACGCATTGGGTATGACTCCTAGGTCGGTGATGAACTCCTTCACCCAGATAGCTTCATGTGCTGCCTCCAAGGCTGCCATGTACTCCGCTTCACATGTAGATCCCGCCACGACGCTCTGCTTGCAACTGCACCAGCTTACTGCCCCACCATTCAAAATATACACGTATCCGGTTTGTGACTTAGAGTCATCCAGATCTGTGTCGAAGCTAGCATCGACATAACCCTTTACGACGAGCTCTTCGTCACCTCCATATACGAGAAACATGTCCTTAGTCCTTTTCAGGTACTTAAGGATGTTCTTGACCGCTGTCCAGTGTTCCTTGCCGGGATTACTTTGGTACCTTCCTACCAAACTTACGGCAAGGTTTATATCAGGTCTGGTACAGGTCATGGCATACATGATAGACCCTATGGCTGAGGCATAGGGGATGACACTCATCTCTTCTTTATCTTCTGCCGTGGTCGGGCATTGAGCCGAGCTCAATCTCACACCTTGCAATACAGGCAAGAACCCTTTCTTGGACTGATCCATATTGAACTTCTTCAATATCTTATCAAGGTATGTGCTTTGTGAAAGACCTATGAGGCGTCTTGATCTATCTCTATAGATTTTGATGCCTAATATGTAAGCAGCTTCTCCAAGGTCCTTCATTGAAAAACACTTATTCAAGTAGGCCTTTATGCTGTCCAAAAGTTCTATATCATTTCCCATCAAAAGTATGTCATCCACATATAATATGAGAAATGCTACAGAGCTCCCACTCACTTTCTTGTAAACGCAGGCTTCTCCATAAGTCTGCATAAACCCAAACGCTTTAATCATCTCATTAAAGCGAATGTTCCAACTCCGAGATGCTTGCACCAGCCCATAGATGGAGCGCTGGAGCTTGCATACCTTGTTAGCATTCTTAGGGTCGACAAAACCTTCCGGCTGCATCATATACAGTTCTTCCTTAAGGTGACCATTAAGGAAAGCCGTTTTGACGTCCATTTGCCATATCTCATAATCATAGTATGCGGCAATTGCTAACATGATTCGGACGGACTTCAGCTTCGCTACGGGAGAGAATGTCTCATCGTAGTCAATGCCTTGAACTTGTCGATAACCCTTAGCGACAAGTCGAGCTTTATATATGGTAACATTACCATCCGCGTCCGTCTTCTTCTTAAAGATCCATTTGTTTTCTATCGCTCGCCGATCATCGGGCAAGTCTGTCAAAGTCCACACTTTGTTTTCATACATGGATCCTATCTCGGATTGCATGGCTTCAAGCCATTTGTTCGAATCTAGGCCCGCCATTGCTTCTTCATAGTTCGAAGGTTCACCGTTGTCCAACAACATGATTTCCAAGACAGGATTGCCGTACCACTCTGGTGCGGAATGTGTCCTCGTGGACCTTCGAAGTTCAGTAGGAGCTTGATCCGAAGTATCTTGATCATCATCATTAACTTCCTCCCTTGTCGGTGCTGGCACCACAGGAACATTTTCCTGAGTTGCGCTACTCACCGTTTCAAGAGGTAGTACTTCATCAAGCTCTACTTTCCTCCCACTTAATTCTTTCGAGAGAAACTCTTTCTCCAGAAAGGACCCGTTCTTGGCAACAAAGATCTTGCCTTCGGATCTTAAGTAGAAAGTATACCCTATGGTTTCCTTAGGGTATCCTATGAATACGCATTTTTCCGACTTGGGTTCGACCTTCTCAGGTTGAAGTTTCTTGACATAAGCATCGCATCCCCAAACTTTTAGAAACTACAGCTTAGGTTTCTTCCCAAACCATAATTCATACGGTGTCGTCTCAACGGATTTAGAGGGTGCCCTATTTAAAGTGAATGTAGCTGTCTCTAGAGCGTATCCCCAAAATGATAGCGGTAAATCAGTAAGTGACATCATAGATCGCACCATATCCAATAGAGTGCGATTACGACGTTCGGACACACCATTTCGCTGAGGTGTTCCAGGCGGCGTGAGTTGTGAAACGATTCCACATTTTCTTAAGTGCGTACCAAATTCGTGACTTAAATATTCTCCCCCACGATCTGATCGTAGGAACTTTATCTTTCGGTCACGTTGATTCTCTACCTCATTCTGAAATTCCTTGAACTTTTCAAAGGTCTCAGACTTGTGTTTCATCAAGTAGACATACCCATATCTACTCAAGTCATCAGTGAGAGTGAGAACATAACGATATCCTCCGCGAGCCTCGACGCTCATTGGACCGCACACATCAGTATGTATGATTTCCAATAAGTTGGTTGCTCGCTCCATTGTTCCGGAGAATGGAGTCTTGGTTATCTTGCCCATGAGGCATGGCTCGCATGTGTCAAACGATTCATAATCTAGAGACTCTAAAAGTCCATCAGCATGGAGCTTCTTCATGCGCTTGACACCATTGTGACCAAGGCGGCAGTGCCACAAGTATGTGGGACTATCGTTATCAACTTTACATCTTTTGGTATTCACACTATGAATATGTGTAACATTACGCTCGAGATTCATTAAGAATAAACCATTCACCAGCGGGGCATGACCATAAAACATATCACTCATATAAATAGAACAACCATTATTCTTGGATTTAAATGAGTAGCCATCTCGAATTAAATGAGATCCTGACACAATGTTCATGCTCAAAGCTGGAACTAAATAACAATTATTGAGGTTCAAAACTAATCCCGTAGGTAAATGTAGAGGTAGCGTGCCGACGGCGATCACATCGACCATGGAACCATTCCCGACGTGCATCATCACCTCGTCCTTCGCCAGTCTCCGCTTATTCCACAGCTCCTGCTTTGAGTTACAAATATGAGCAACAGCACTGGTAGCAAATACCCAGGAGCTACTACGAGCACTGGTAAGGTACACATCAATTACATGTATATCACATATACCTTTGGTTTTGCCGGCCTTCTTGTCCGCTAAGTACTTGGGGCAGTTCCGCTTCCAGTGACCACTTCCCTTGCAATAAAAGCACTCAGTATCAAGCTTGGGTCCATTGCTTGACTTCTTCCTGGCAACTGGCTTACCAGGCGCAGCAACTTCCTTGCCATCCTTCTTGAAGTTCTTCTTACCCTTGCCCTTCTTGAACTTAGTGGTTTTATTCACCATCAACACTTGATGTTCCTTTTTGATCTCCACCTCCGCTGATTTCAGCATTGAATATACCTCAGGAATGGTTTTTTCCATCCCCTGCATATTGAAGTTCATCACAAAGCTCTTGTAGCTCGGTGGAAGCGACTGAAGGATTCTGTCAATGACCGCGTCATCTGGGAGATTAACTCCCAGCTGAGTCAAGCGGTTGTGCAACCCAGACATCTTGAGTATGTGCTCACTGACAGAACTATTTTCCTCCATCTTACAGCTGAAGAATTTGTTGGAGACTTCATATCTCTCGACCCGGGCATGAGCTTGGAAAACCATTTTCAGCTCCTCGAACATCTCATATGCTCCGTGTTGCTCAAAACGCTTTTGGAGCCCCGGTTCTAAGCTGTAAAGCATGCCGCACTGAACGACGGAGTAATCATCAGCACGAGACTGCCAAGCGTTGATAACGTCTTGGTTCTCTGGGATTGGTGCTTCACTTAGCGGTGCTTCTAGGACATAATCTTTCTTGGCTGCTATGAGGATGATCCTCAGGTTCCGGACCCAGTCCGTATAGTTGCTGCCATCGTCTTTCAGCTTGGTTTTCTCTAGGAACGCGTTGAAGTTCAGGTGGACATGAGCGTTGGCCATTTGATCTACAAGATATATTGTAAAGATTTTAGACTAAGTTCATGATAATTAAGTTCATCTTAATCAAATTATTTAATGAACTCCCACTTAGACAGACATCCCTCTAGTCATCTAAGTGAAACATGATCCGAGTCAACTAGGCCGGGTCCGATCATCACGTGAGACGGAGTAGTTAACATCGGTGAACATCTTCATGTTGATCGTATCTTCTATATGACTCATGCTCGACCTTTCGGTCTTCCGTGTTCCGAGGCCATGTCTGTACATGCTAGGCTCGTCAAGTCAACCTAAGTGTATTGCGTGTGTAAATCTGGCTTACACCCGTTGTATTCGAACGTTAGGATCTATCACACCCGATCATCACGTGGTGCTTCGAAACAACGAACCTTCGCAGCGGTGCATAGTTAGTGGGAACACTTTTCTTGAAATTATTATGAGGGATCATCTTACTTACTACCGCCGTTCTAAGTAAACAAGATGAAAAACATGATAAACATCACATGCAATCATAATAGTGACATGATATGGCCAATATCATATAGCCCCTTTGATCTCCATCTTCGGGGCTCCATGATCATCTTCGTCACCGGCATGACACCATGATCTCCATCATCATGATCTCCATCATCGTGTCTCCATGAAGTTGCTCACCAACTATTACTTCTACTACTATGGCTAACGCATTTAGCAATAAAGTAAAGTAATTTACATGGCGTTTCTCAATGACACGCAGGTCATACAAAAATAAAGACAACTCCTACGGCTCCTGCCGGTTGTCATACTCATCAACATGCAAGTCGTGATTCCTATTACAAGAACATGATCTCATACATCACATATATATCATTCATCATTCATCACAACTTTGGCCATATCACATCACAAAACACTTGCTGCAAAAACAAGTTAGACGTCCTCTAATTGTTGTTGCAAGTTTTTACGTGGCTTCTATAGGTGATCTAGCAAGAACATTTTCTTACCTACGTTAAAGCCAGAACGTGATTTGGCAACTTCTATTTACCCTTCATAAGGACCCTTTTCATCGAATCCGCTCCAACTAAAGTGGGAGAGACAGACACCCACTAGCCACCTTATGCAACTAGTGCATGTCAGTCGGTGGAACCTGTCTCACGTAAGCGTACGTGTAAGGTCGGTCCAGGTCGCTTCATCCCACAATACCGCTGACGCAAAATAAGACTAGTAGTGGCAAGAAAGTTGACAACATCTACGCCCACAACAAATTGTGTTCTACTCATGCAAAGAGAACTACGCATAGACCTAGCTCTGATCCCACTGTAGGGGAACGTTGCATAAAATAAAAAAATTCCTACGTTCACCAAGATCAATCTATGAGTTCATCCAGTAACGAGAGAGAGGAGTGCATCTACATACCCTTGTAGATCGCGAGCGGAAGCATTCAAGAGAATGGGGTTGAGGGAGTCGTACACGTCGTGATCCAAATCACCGGAGATCCTAGCGCCGAACGGACGGCACCTCCGCGTTCAACACACGTACGGTCAGCGTGACGTCTCCTCCTTCTTGATCCAGCAAGGGGGAAGGAGAGGTTGATGAAGATCCAGCAGCACGACGGCGTGGTGGTGGATGCAACAGGGATCCGGCAAGGCTTCGCCAAGCGTCTGCGGGAGGGAGAGGTGTAGCAAGGGGGAAGGGAGGCGCCAGGGGAAAGGGTGCGGCTGCCCTCCCCCCCCCTCTTTATATAGGGTCCCCAGGGGGGCGCCGGCCCTGGAGATGGGATCTCCAGGGGGCGGCCAAGGGGGGAGACTTGCCCCCCAAGGCAAGTGGAGGCGCCCCCTCCCCTAGGGTTCCCAACCCTAGGCGCAGGGGGGGCCAGGGGGGCGCACCAGCCCACCAGGGGCTGTTCCCCTCCCCACTTCAGCCCACGGGGCCCTCCGGGATAGGTGGCCCCACCCGGTGGACCCCCGAGACCCTTCCGGTGATCCCGGTACAATACCGGTGACCCCCGAAACTTTCCTGATGGTCGAAACAGCACTTCCTATATATAATTCTTCACCTCCGGACCATTCCGGAACTCCTCGTGACGTCCGGGATCTCATCCGGGACTCCAAACAACTTTCAGTTTGCTGCATACTAATATCTCTACAACCCTAGCGTCACCGAACCTTAAGTGTGTAGACCCTACCGGTTCGGGAGATATGCAGACATGACCGAGACGCCTCTTCGGTCAATAACCAACAGCGGGCTCTGGATACCCATGTTGGCTCCCACATACTCCTCGATGATCTCATCGAATGAACCACGATGTCGAGGATTCAATTAACCCCGTATACAATTCCCTTTGTCAATCGATACGTTACTTGCCCGAGACTCAATCGTCGGTATCCCAATACCTCGTTTAGTCTCTTTACCGGCAAGTCACTTTACTCATACCGTAATGCATGATCCCGTGACCAGACACTTGGTCACATTGAGCTCATTATGATGATGCATTACCGAGCGGGCCCAGAGATACCTCTCCGTCATACGGAGTGACAAATCCCAGTCTCGATTCGTGCCAACCCAACAATTATCATGGACAAAGAAATATAATAATAACCATTTTATTATTGCCTCTAGGGCATATTTCCAACAGAGAGGTCTCACCGGTCTTCTCCCCCCTCGGGGCTCCGTCGGCAGGAGCAGGTACCTTAGCGGCAGCAGCTGCAACTGCTTCCCGGTAGAGTTGGTCGGCGCAGATCAGCACATCTTTCTTGTCGGAGGGGACGGTGATGATGTTCATAGGCCAGGGCATCTTCAACATGTTGTAGGCATAGTGTGAAGCCGCCATGAACTTGGCTAGTGCCGGGCAGCCGAGGATCCGGTTGTAAGGCAAGGGGATCTCGGCTACATCAAAAACAATCCTTTCCGTCCTATGGTTTAGCCCTCCTCCGAATGTCACGGGCAGTGTGACCTTTCCCTTTGGCTGGCTCCTCCCCGGGTTAACCCCTTGGAACGTGCCCGTCTCCTCGAGGTCTCCATCGGGGATCTACAGCCTTTTGACCACAACAGGCGAGATCAAGTTCAGGCCGGCCCCGCCGTCAACCAAGTTCTTTGCCACCTTGAGGTTGTGGATTGTTGGCGAAACCAACAACGGCAAGCACCCAACCGCACTGGTGCGGTCAGGGTGGTCCTCGGTGTCGAAGATGATGGGTGTGCTGGACCATTTCAGTAGCTTCCGTGCATCGAACAATGGCTCCACCGTCGTGATCTCACACGTCCACTTCTTGAGTTGGCGGTGGGACGTATGAAGTGAGGCGCCACCATCGACGCACATGGCCTCTGTGGCTTTCTGAAACTCGTGGTCGCCGGACTCATCGTCCTCTTCATGATCATCGTCTTCCTGCTTCTTGTCGCGGCCCCGGGCGGGCCTCTCCTACTGATTATCCTTGCCGTGGCGGCCTCCTTGGCCGCCAAGTTTCTTGCCGGATCCCTTGGCACCATCTGGGCCTTTCTCCTTGTCCCGCCGCTCATACTCGGCTTTCTGCTTCTCGGCGAGCAGCTCTACCTGCCGCAGTTTTGGAGGTCATGGCCCTTGGTGCGATGGATCTTGCAATACTCCTGTCGAAGCCCCCTGTCTTATCGGCAACCGCCAAGGCCCGGCAAGCGGCACACCCGGCAACCTCCTTGCCGGGGTCACTTGCCTTGGGTTTCTTGGTGGCGCCGGTATCGTCGGATCCCTCGACGGCAAGCACGGTATTGCTCCTGCGCTTCCTGTTACGGCGTCGGCCCTTCTTCTCCGGGGTGGCGGTATCATCCATGGAGTCGGTTTCCACACCAGTGTCTTCATCGGGGTACTTCCTTCCCTCTTCAGCGCGAGCACACCGATCGGCCAGAACATAAAGTTCGGCCACATCTCTGACCTTGTTCATCGCCAGCTCTTCACGCATCTTGCGGTTGCGCATGTTCTGATGGAACGCACTGATCACGCCGGCGGGATGAACATCGGGGATGTTGTACTGCACCCGGCTGAACCTTTGGATGTACTTGCGCAAGTTTTCTCTTTCCTTCTGGGGGATGATGTGTAAATCACTCGCCTGGCCATGAGCTTGGTGACCTCCGGTAAAGGCACCAACAAACTCATGGCACAGATCCACCCAAGAAGAGATGGAATCCACCGCAAGTGCATCAACCATGACATAACATTAGGCTTGAGTGCCAACGGGGAGTAGTTGGCAAGCACCTTATCATTGCAGACCCCAGCAGCTTGCATCTCGATGGTGTAGATGCTGAGGAACTCTGACGGGTGAGTCTTGCCATTGTACTTCTCGCCAACGTCAGGCTTGAACATACGGTGGGAGGGCCACTAGAACTGCCACAGCTCACGGGTGAAAGCCGGACAACCCACCTCGTAGGGTAGGCCACCGTAGCTTCCCGGCGCTGGGTGGTCCATAGCGGGCCCTGCTTGCCTGTCCGACTGGTGGCGCGCGTCACGACAGCACTCGATGGTAGTTCGAGCATTCTCATGAACCCACTCCTGAAGGACTTGACGCTGATCGTGGTTGGTTCGTGGGTCGGACGACGTGATGGAGATATCATCACGAGCGTCGCCGCGACGGACCGACGCCCGGGGTGGCCGGGACGGAGGAAGGGAGTGCACCGTGGCCGCATCGCCTCCAGCACGGTCTCCGCTGGTGTGCGGTGGCCCGACGGAGCGACGGCCTACAGGTCCCACCGGCCGCAACTCATTGTTGTTGGCGATGCCGACGAGGCTCTCGACGGTGGCCCTCCATTCATCGAGCTTCTCCGCGGCGGGAGGAAAATCGAGGAGTAGCTGCGCGTGCTCTAGGGCTTCCGCTGGCGTGGGCGGCGGCGAGAGCTGGGTGGACCGCGATGCGCCTCGACTTCTAACCACGTTAGAAGGAGCTGCGTCACGGCCCCGCGGCCGTTCACCACCTCCGTCAGCACCTCGGCGCATGCTGGCCCTCCTCATCATGTGGTGGGTGCACGGGACTCCTCCTAGGGCGGCGCGCAGGGTTACCGGTAGGGTGACGCTGCTCATCACACACAACCTGAGAAGAGCGCGCCGTGGGCGCCGGTGTTGGCATCTTGGAGGTCGTCGTGCCGCCGCCTGGCGGGATGGCGGTGCCCCTGGAGGGCCCCGTGCCGCCTGTGGGGGCCCCGACTCCGTCTCTGGAGCCCGCGACTGGTGGCTCATCGCCTGGCGTGCGAATGATGCCACTCGCCAGGCCCGGACCGCCAGGGTGATGTGGATGTTCGCGGGCCGCGCCACGGGTTCTCTCCGCGACTGGCTCGCTACTGGTATGCACCGGTACTGGTAATCCGGTCCCGGACGAACCGATCGCCATGGTCGTCTTCTTCTTGGGAGCCATGGCGATGAAGAACAGCTAGGTCAACTGCTAGACCAGATTCTCACAACTGGGCACCCCCTACCTAGCGCGCCAAAGATGTCGGTGGGAAACGACACCTATGGGATCACTAGAATCCCTACTATGGTTGGGGGACGCGGGGATTGTAGCGGGACCAGCAAACAACACAAAGGGGATTTACCCAGGTTCGGGCCGCAAAGATGCATAAAACCCTACGATCCTGCTTTGGTGGATGTATTTAGTGTTCTGGAGCTCTTGAACTAGCTCTGGGTGCTGATAGGTTCGAAAGAGCCGAATCCTTCTTCCATGCGCCATGGGCCTCCTTTTATAGGCGAAAGGGGCTGCCACAGTGGCACACAGGAGGTGGAAAGTGCTACAGCGTCATGAGCTTATCGCTGATATTACAGGACAAAGAGCATTTAATGCAAGGCTTAGGTGTCCCTTCACTTTATCGGGGACGGGGGTGAGGCCCGTCCTGTCCGTCGCCGCTCCTCCTTGCTTTGACACGCGCCCTGGCCAGTGATGCATGCGGTGCCATGTAGGCAGGCAGGCAGCTGAGGTGGCATGGTGGTGGAGCCTCCACGAAGGGCTGCATGTTGCCACACAGGTGCCTGCCCAGCTGGTCGGGTCGGCAGCTGCATGCAAACGGCGGCGGAGACTTGGCTGGCGTGGGCCTGGCAGTGGCCCTGCTGTTGCCTCTGGCGAGGGTCTTGTCGGGTGACCCGGCAAGGGTCTTGCCGGGTGGCCCGGCAAGGGTCTTGCCGTGGCGCACTGGCGTCCCCGGCAAGGATCTTGCCGGGGGTCTTGTGGGTTTCTTCGGTGAGGATCTTGGTGAGGATTGTTGCCTTCCTATCCTCATTTGATCTTGAGCATTCTATGTCTTCACAAAGATCTGCATGCCACCATGGAGGTGCCTCCCGAGCCCTGTCCCAATGCATTTGTCTAGCGTTGGTGGGCTCAAAGGTGGCTCGCTCAGCTGGTGTGGGCGAGCTGCCTCGGCAAGGGTCTTGCCGGGGCTGTTGAGGTTGCCCTCGCAAGGGTTCTAGCCGGGGAAACCTGCTTCGTCCATCCGATCTTTGTGGCCTTGGTCCTTGTCGTTGCTTTGTTTGTCTTGTTCCTTCAGCTTCTCTCCAGCTTCCCTTTCCTGCCCCGTTATGTGTGGCCGTGGCGGGTGGCTCTGACTGCTCGTGCACAAGTAAAGGGGTCAAAAGGAGAGCCCCTACTTTTGTACACCGACAGGGATGGACGGCGGCGGCAGGTGGCAGCGGCTTCCATGCATGCTAGATTGTTCCAGAGACTTATTCCTTTTTTAATTGCTGAGCAATGAGGTTGTGGGAGATAATGATGTGGAGAGAGGTGCGGGTATCTTTTGTAAAATTATCATAGTTTTCTTTCTATCCGTCAGATATAGATCATACGGTGTGTATTACAAGATGGCAGGCACACCATCATCGCCAACTCATTTTTTTATAAGGGTGCAGATGATAAGTTTGCTGACTACTAGAGTAAAGTGGAATTTGTCCATGTTATGCAAGTAAATAAAGGTGATTGTTTATCATACGGGTAAGGTTGGATGAAGGGTGGTAGGAACAAATGCTCCGCCTAGAGCATGTGTATGTGAGTTGGAGTCTTAGTGTGTGTGTGGGGTGTGTGAGAGAGAGAGAGAGAGGGAGAGAGAGAGAGATGGAGTCTTAGTTTGTGTGTGTGTGTGAGAGAGAGAGAGAGATGGAGTCTTAGTGTGTGTGGGGGGGGGGTGCGTGCGTGCCTGTGTGTGTGTGTGTGTATGTGTGTGTTTGTGTGTGTGTGTGAGAGAGAGAGATGGAGTCTTAGTGTGTGTGGGGGGTGCGTGTGTGTGTGTGTGTGTGCGTGTGTGTGTGTCGCGGGGTCCTTTGTGGCGGATGTAATTTAAGTGTGCATGGCTTCATCATAGATAGGTGATGTGTATGGCAGAGGCCACCAACGATGGGGTGCGAGAGAGAAAATGCCCGTAGAGAGGGAAGAGAAGGTGTGTGCGCGTGAGAGGAGTCGACATCGAGAGAACGTGTTTGTTCGAGAGAGACCGAGGAAGACTACTATATATCAATGGTGCATGTAGGCGGGAATTAAACAAAGGGATGGTCTTATTGGTTTCGGGGATATAGGGGAAGAGTGAGAGGCGGGGGGTAGCTAGAAGGAGATTGTTAAGTGTGAGTGTGTGTTTTACCCATCCAGGCGGAAGTTATGTGCACAAAAGAGGAGAATGATTCGATGTGGCATTAGGATTGAGGGTAATTAACTACGTATGGAGACATAGAGACCTTGAACGTGCATGTGTGAGAGGTATACATGTATACGTGGGATGTGTGTGTGTGTGTGTGCGCGCGCATGATCGAGATAAAAGAAAGAAGACATAAGTCATAAGATCAACGACATGGGAGAGACGGATCGGTATGACAATATGCATGCATCTGAGAATGCATGGAAGAAGGCCCGACAATTGAGCATGTGTTTTTGTCTTTAAGAGATAGTGGCGTGGGCTGGAGCATGCATCTATGGTGAGCAGAGGGAGTGAGGCACAATGATTGTGCAAAAGAGATCAACCTATAAATGTATATGTATGGAGAGACATATATAGTGTGGGTGATAGGAAGCAAGACTCTGTGCGAGAAATAAATATTGACGGAGAAACTACAAATAGATACAGAGATGGAGATGCTAGCTAGAGGGACATCCGCTAGTTTGGGTGTTGGAGATGACCGCCGGGTGGTTCAGAGGGTGAAGTTATATATGTGTGTGAGAGGGCACTTGACTGCATGTAGAGAGAAACATATGTAGTGTGCGTGATAGGAATCAAGAATGAGGGCGAGAAAGAAGGTTGATGGAGAAACAGAAAAATTGAAAGATAAAGATGCTAGCTAGTGTGCATTAGAGATAGGAGTCGAGTGGATCTAAAGGCTGAGTTATGTGTGTGGGTGTGAGAGAGATAGAGAGAGGGTGCATGTGAGTCACATACAAACAGATATCAGAGAGAAATGAGATCCCGAGAGACGGAGTTTTGTGTCTGCGAGAGAGAAAGATATTTCACAACGAGAGTGATAGCTAGAGAGATATATGAAGGAACGCAAGATATCTCTAGGGAGAGAGAGTGTGTGTGAGCGACATACAAGAGAACAATGGAGAAATATGAGACCCTGGGAGACAGAGTTTGTGTTTGTGTGTGAGAAAGAGATATTTAAGAGGAAGAGTCGTAGGTTCTCATATCTAAGGAGCGAAAGACATCTCTGTATGAGGGGTGTGCGAGTGGCACACATGGGAATATTAGAGAGAAATGAGACCCCGGGAGACAAAGTTTTGTATTTGCGTGAGGGAAAGAGATTCCACATGAAGAATCATAGTTAGAGACACATAGCAGGGAGCGAGATATACTTAGAGAGAGATAGAGTGATGAAGGCCGAGGGAGAGAGTACCGTCAGTGTGTTACGAAGATAAAAGATCATTGTCGACATACAGGTAGCACGAGAGATACCTGAGAGACGATGAACGCGTATAGGTCCAGAGAGATAGTCCTATATACGCATGAGTGATAGCTATATGACACAAATATCCGGATTAAAGGGGATTCAAATATTTAAACTGGAGATCACGACATCGATAATATCATAACGCAAATTGGTGTATCAAACATGCATATTCATTTGAATTTGGGCACACGTGTAATGTTATATAGTTTATCAATATTGGTGATCCATAGATTCTTTAGTTACAAACAATGCATGGCTTATATGCAATTAATGTCTAAACGAGATTACAAACAATGCATGCTTTATATGCAATTAAAAAAACTGCATGAAACACACATTAATTGGAGACAGTTAGCGAGGAATGCATACATTGGATTTCAACATAAAGTGGTTTCAAATATTTGAAAATCCAAATTGATGGATACAACCTTATGAATCTGAGATCATGCCATTTGTAAACCATATTTATGTATAAATGGTGTTGTGCTTTTGAAAGTATATATATAAAAAATGATGTATATATGTCACGCCCAATATGCGATACTATCCTAAAGAGACTCGAAGGTCCCACCAAGGATAGAACCGCATATTGAAACGCTTTTGCAAGGTGGATATCATTACATCAACATTACATAACAGATGGAGATACATACAAGAGGCATACAATGCCACACGAATACAACATCATCTTACATAAGAGCACCATCCGACTACAGATGAAACACAAACAGAAACTCAAACGACATCCACCCTGCTAGCCCAGGCTGCCGACCTGGAACCTATCCCCTGATTGAAGAAGCAGAAGAAGAATTCCAAAACAAGTAACATCGCTCTCGCGTCATGATCATCGCATAACCTGTACCTGCAACTGTTGTTGTAGTAATCTGTGAGCCACGAGGACTCAGCAATCCCATTACCATGGGTAACAAGACTAGCAAAGCTTAAAGGGAAAGGAAGGGGTAAAGTGGTGAGGTTGCAGCAGCGACTAAGCATATATGGTGGCTAACATACGTAAATAAGAGCGAGAAGAGAAGCAAAGGAACGGTCGTGAAGCTAGCAATGATCAAGAGGTGATCCTGAACTCCTACTTATGTCAAACATAACCCAAAAACCGTGTTCACTTCCCGGACTCCACCGAAAAGAGACCATCACGGCTACACTCGCAGTTGATGCGTTTTAATTCGTATCTGGTGTCAAGTTATCTACAACCGGACATTAAAAAATTCCCATCTGCCACATAACCGCGGGCACGGATTTCGAAAGTTTATACCCTGCAGGGGTGTCCCAACTTAGCCCATGATAGGCTCTCGCGATCAACGAAGGATATACCTTCTCCCAAGAAGACCCGATCAGTCTCGGAATCCCGGTTTACAAGACATTTCGACAATGGTAAAACAAGACCAGCAAAGCCACCCGATGTGCCGACAAATCCCGATAGGAGTTGCACATATCTCGTTCTCAGGGCACACCAGATGAGCAAGACGTCGGGTTGGCATACCCTGGTTGCCCAGGGGCGCTGGACATCGCTCAGGTTGGACCAACACTCGGAGGAGCACTGGCCCGGGGGGTAAATAAAGATGACCCTCGGGCTCCGGAAACCCAAGGGAAAAAGGGCTAGGTGAGGCAAATGGTAAAACCAAGGTTGGGCCTTGCTGGAGGAGTTTTATTCAAAGCGAACTGTCAAGGGGGTCCCATAAATCAGCCAACCGCGTAAGGAACGCAAAATCCGGGAACATAACACCGGTATGACGGAAACTAGGGCGGCAAGAGTGGAACAAAACACCAGGCATAAGGCCGAGTCTTCCACCCTCTACCAAGTATATAGATGCATTAATTAAATAAGAGATATTGTGATATCCCAACATAATCCTGTCCACCATGGAGCAATCTTCAACTTCACCTGCAACTAACAATGCTATAAGAGGGGCTAAGCAAAGCGGTAACATAGCCAAGCAACGGTTCGCTAGGAAGGGTGAAAAAGGTTAGAGGCTGACATGGCAAATTGGGAGGCTTGAAGAGCAAAAGATAGGTAGCGCAGCATAGCGATAGAATGAAGGAACTAGCATAGCAATGATAGTAGTGAGATCCAGGGTAGCGGTCATCTTGCCTGAAATCCCGCAAGGAAGAAGAACGAGTCCATGAAGAAGATGAACGGATGAAGCCGAACCAAGCATAGACGAACGAATCCTCACGACCGTAACGAAACAGGAACTATCGAGAAGAAGCACACAACATGGTAAACACACCACACATAGACAAGACATGATGCACAACAAGCAATGATGCATGACAAAGCTATATGAGGCTACTCATGGCAAGAGATGATGCAAACAAGAGCAGCACATCAACGCAAGTTTAAATGAGGCCGGAAACAACGTATAACAATTCCGGTAAGTCCTCATATGCAAGTTTCGAAATTGGTCCAGATCTGAATAAACCTTATGTTCAAGTTTTTAAACAGCAAGTTAAGATGCACCAAGATGATCTGCACGAGATTCTAGTCAAGTTACATATAAAGTTCATTGAATTTGGAGCTACGGCCTAGAAGATATGAGCAAAACAAGTTAAACATGGCATTGATACAAAAGGCACTCAAACATCAAGAAAACACCTCAAAACAAGGATGCAACATGATAATATGAAACTACATGCAATTCTAAGCAAGTTTCATATAGAGCACACTCAAAACGGAGCAACGGTTCAACACATACACTATACAAGTTTAAAGGACAAGCTGTCCAAAACAGCAACTAGGCATCTAGCAAGCATCAAAACAACATGCTACAGTATCCCAATATGAAAACAAAAGGCATGGACATGATGTACAGGTAATGCATGACAAAACATGAACACTGAGCTATCTCCATAAATCACTAGAACATGCTCAAAAGGACATGGCAAGATTGCAAATAATAACAGTTTACAGACTTGGCAGAAATAACATCAGGTTGCAATGTTTAGAGCTATCAAACAACATGTTACAGGAACTTAACATGGCAAACAAAGGCATGTAGTGAATCTACTAATCTCATATAAAAAAGTCTCTTACTGACCATGAGCCAAAAGGGCACAGAAAATATGATGGCACCCATGTAAACATGGCAAATGATATGACAGATTCAGACATGGCAGGAACAACGATAAGTAGGCATGTTGGTGAGCTTGAAACACTTACCACAGAGCAATACATGGCATGGAAAGGCAACCAACAGTAAGAAGGCATATTTATTAAGCTAAACATGGCAAGAGAAAGTTCATAGGGTGCATGGACCACTAGCAACGCTCATGGCAAAACAGAACTTAATGTTAACAGGCTGACAGCAACATTATTTAGCAACTTTGGAGCATGATAACAACAAGCTACAGCAGGCCATAAATGCAACCAGGGGCATGGATAGATAGAGCATGACATGTATAACAAAACATCCTTAGTGAACAACTCCAGATTATGCATAGAATGACTTGTAGCAGCAGGTTTACATAGCAACATGATATAGCAGATTCAGACTAGCAAAACAGTAACAGCAATTACCCTACTTCACAAGGTGTCTGCCAGTTATTCGCCATCATTGCCATGTCTGAACCTGTTTGAACAACAAGTAGGGTAATTGCTGTTACTGTTTTGCTACTCTGAATCTGCTATATCATGTTGCTATGTAATCCTTCTTCTACAAGTCATTCTATGCATAATCTGGAGTTGTTCACTAAGGATGTTTTGTTATACATGTCATGCTCTATCCATCCATGCCCCTGGTTGCATTTATGGCCTGCTGTAGCTTGTTGTTATCATGCTCCAAAGTTGCTAAATAATGTTGCTGTCAGCCTGTTAACATTAAGTTCAGTGTTGCCATGAGCGTTGCTAGTGATCCATGCACCCTATGAACTTTCTCTTGCCATGTTTAGCTTCATAAATATGCCTTCTTACTGTTGGTTGCCTTGCCATGTCATGTATTGCTATGTGGTGAGTGGTTCAAGCTCACCAACATGCCTACTTATCGTTGTTCCTGCCATGTCTGAATCTGTCATATCATTTGCCATGTTTACATGGGTGCCATCATATTTTTTGTGCCCTTTTGGCTCATGGTCAGTAAGGGACTTTTGTTATATGAGATTAGTATATTCATGCCATGCCTTTGTTTGCCATGTTAAGTTCCTGTAACATGTTGTTTGATAGCTCTAAACATTGCAACCTGATGTTATTTCTGCCAAGTCTGTAAACTGTTATTATTTGCAATCTTGCCATGTCCTTTTGAGCATGTTCTAGTGATTTCTGGAGATAGCTCAGTGTTCATGTTTTGTCATGCATTACCTGTACATCATGTCCATGCCTTTTGTTTTCATATTGGGGTACTGTAGCATGTTGTTTTGATGCTTGCTAGATGCCTAGATGCTGCTTTGGACAGCTTGTCCTTTAAACTTGTATAGAGTGTGTGTTGAACCGTTGCTCCGTTTTGAGTGTGCTCTATATGAAACTTGCTTAGAATTGCATGTAGTTTCATATTATCATGTTGCATCCTTGTTTTGAAGTGTTTGCTTGATGTTTGAGTGCCTTTTGCATCAATGCCATGTTTAACTTGTTTTGCTCATATCTTCTAGGCCGTAGCTCCAAATTCAATGAACTTTATATGTAACTTGACTAGAATCTCGTGTAGATCATCTTGCTGCATCTTAACTTGCTGTTTAACAACTTGAACATAAGGTTTATTCAGATCTGGACCAATTTCAAAACTTGCATATGAGGACTTACCGGAATTGTTATACGTTGTTTCCGGCCTCATTTAAACTTGCGTTGATGTGTTGCTCTTGTTCGCATCATCTCTTGCCATGAGTAGCCTCATATAGCTTTGTCATGCATCATGCTTGTTGTGCATCATGTCTTGTCTATGTGTGGTGTGTTTACCATGTTGTGTGCTTCTTCTCGATAGTTCCTGTTTCGTTGCGGTCGTGAGGATTCGTTCGTCTACGCTTGGTTCAGCTTCATCCGTTCATCTTCTTCATGGACTCGTTCTTCTTCCTTGCAGGATTTCAGGCAAGATGACCGCTACCCTGGATCTCACTACTATCATTGCTATGCTAGTTGCTTCGTTCTATCGCTATGCTGCGCTACCTATCTTTTGCTCTTCAAGCCTCCCAATTTGCCATGTCAGCCTCTAACCTTTTTCACCCTTCCTAGCGAACCGTTGCTTGGCTATGTTACCGCTTTGCTCAGCCCCTCTTATAGCGTTGTTAGTTGCAGGTGAAGTTGAAGATTGCTCCATGGTGGACAGGATTATGTTGGGATATCACAATATCTCTTATTTAATTAATGCATATATATACTTGGTAAAGGGTGGAAGACTCGGCCTTATGCCAGGTGTTTTGTTCCACTCTTGCCGCCCTAGTTTCCATCATACGGGTGTTATGTTCCTGGATTTTGCGTTCCTTACGCAGTTGGGTGATTTATCGGACCCCCTTGACAGTTCGCTTTGAATAAAACTCCTCCAGCAAGGCCCAACCTTGGTTTTACCATTTGCCTCACCTAGCCCTTTTTCCCTTGGGTTTCCGGAGCCCGAGGGTCATCTTTATTTACCCCCCCCCCCCCGGGCCAGTGCTCCTCCGAGTGTTGGTCCAACCTGAGCGATGTCTGGCGCCCCCTGGGCAACCAGGGTATGCCAACCCGACGTCTTGCTCATCTGGTGTGCCCTGAGAACGAGATATGTGCAGCTCCTATTGGGATTTGTCGGCACATCGGGCGGCTTTGCTGGTCTTGTTTTACCATTGTCGAAATGTCTTGTAAACCGGGATTCCGAGACTGATCGGGTCTTCCTAGGAGAAGGTATATCCTTCATTGATCGCGAGAGCTTATCATGGGCTAAGTTGGGACACCCCTGCAGGGTATAAACTTTCGAAAGTCATGCCTGCGGTTATGTGGCAGATGGGAATTTTTTAATGTCCGGTTGTAGATAACTTGACACCAGATACGAATTAAAATGCATCAACCGCGTGTGTAGCCGTGATGGTCTCTTTTCGGCGGAGTCCGGGAAATGAACACGGTTTTGGGTTATGTTTGACGTAAGTAGGAGTTCATGATCGCCTCTTGATCATTGCTAGCTTCACGACCGTTCCTTTGCTTCTCTTCTCGCTCTTATTTACGTATGTTAGCCACCATATATGCTTAGTCGCTGCTGCAACCTCACCACTTTACCCCTTCCTTTCCCTTTAAGCTTTGCTAGTCTTGTTACCCATGGTAATGGGATTGCTGAGTCCTCGTGGCTCACAGATTACTACAACAACAGTTGCATGTACAGGTTATGCGATGATCATGACGCGAGAGCGATGTTACTTGTTTTGGAGTTCTTCTTCTGCTTCTTCTTCGATCAGGGGATAGGTTCCAGGTCGGCAGCCTGGGCTAGCAGGGTGGATGTCATTTGAGTTTCTGTTTGTGTTTCATCCGTAGTTGGATGGTGCTCTTATGTAAGATGATGTTGTATTCGTGTGGCATTATATGCCTCTTGTATGTATCCCCATCTGTTATGTAATGTTGATGTAATGATATCCACCTTGCAAAAGCGTTTCAATATGCGGTTCTATCCTTGGTGGGACCTTCGAGTCTCTTTAGGATAGTATCGCATATTGGGCGTGACAATATAGAATGTAATTCCAATTGAAAATGGATCCCGCCCGAAAAAATAGAATACAAATGGGATTTGAATTGAGTTGGCACGGTAAACGTGCACTCTGCAAAATTTGAACAAAGCGGGGAAAGTCGCAGTAACCGCCCGAAACCAAAATCTGCGAGATGGAAATTACTACTCCCTATCCCTGCCACGCAAAGCCTATCTGCTGGATTTCTATAGGTTTCGATAGGGGTAGGTTTGTAATTTCACCCAAATGTGACGTAACCGCCTCTCACCCGGATTCATACACGGTGGGTGCCAAAACACAGTGTGTCCTCGGCCAAAATTGACTCCCTCCCCCATTCATATTCATACACGATGGGCGCCAAAAACAAACTCTCGTCGGCAAATATTCGGTGTATGCGAGATTACCGTCCTATCCCCAACCGACTAATATTGTTGTGATGTAGTAGAAATTTTAAATGGGGGCTAAGTTTGTAAATTTCCTCGCATTTGAGACAAGCGCGCCCTGAATACATGGTTCCCCCCTTCCTCGCTACCTCCCTTTTCCCCATTCGTACTCCGTGGGCGCCAAAACACCCTCTCCACCCCACCCTCCTCCGTCTGCCACCCCATCAACCGCCGTCCTCCTCCACCATGCCGGAGCTGATATCCCGATGCCACCGTCCATTACAAGAGATCGACCTCTCTCATCCACAGCTTCGGACCGGGATCCTTGCATCCCGTCCTCTCGCTTCATCCCCGCCGTCGTCCACCTTGCCAGCGTCGCTCCTACGACCGTCTCGTCCATCGCGCCCCACCGCCACCGTCTACCCTCCTAGATCTGCTTCCATACCGCCGACAGCCATCGCTACCGCAGCACCGTCAAATTCTCAGCAGATGCGTACACGGCGCCGCACCAGAGGCGGTACTCTTTCGTATCTGCTCAACTTATTAATCGCAGCAAGAAAATAGATCGCCACTGCTTTACTCTGATTTCTTGTCTTGGTTGCGAAGTTGCCTTTGTCCGGTTTGCACCTTCAGATCCGCCATGGCACGCTCAACACTATACTCCCAATGCTTATGGTTTTCCCCTTTTATATTCCACACTAGTTAAATCACAGTAGACTAAATTTCAAAATTGGGTCAGTCGATTTTTCAGAGCTCGCCGGAGTTCGCCGGTGCAAACGAAGGGGGTCGGGTGGTTGTGGGGCCTCACTGAACAAAGAAAACTCGATGCGGGTGGGGGTTGGGGTAGGGTGGGAGTGGGGGTGGCGGGGGAACACAGGCGGCGGGGGCCGGTGGTCCGGCCGGCAGCCCGTGCGGTGTTCTGTACGGGAAGAATTAGAGACGAGGAAGAAGATGGGTTAGGAGACGTAGGATCTTCATCCAACCGCCTAAAATGGTCGAGAGACAGCTGGGAGTTGCATTCTTAATGCACTCTGGTTCATCATGTGTGGGCACTGCGCAACCAACATTTTATTATTCAAAATCTGCTTGCTCTTCTTTACCATGTTCCACTTTCGTTCTTCTTTAATATGTACTCTCTCCGTTCCTAAATACAAGTCTTTGTATTGATTCCACCATGGACTACATATGGAGCAAAATGTGTGAATCTACACTCTAAAATGTATTTGGATACATCTGTATGTGATCCATAGTGGAAATCTCTACCAAGACTTATATTTTCGAACGGAGGGAGTATGATAGTAGTACAGTATGTTCCTTGTACTGAAGATGAGCAGGGACATTTGTAGTGTAGAGGTATATACGGTCGGTTGTGATGGACACTTTGAGCCTCTTTGATTCGTAGGGTCTTGTAAACATAGGAATAGGATTTGTAGTCACCTGCCCACTTGAATCCTATAAGAACAGCAAGGAAATGCGGGGAGCTGTGTCGCCTTTGAGAGTAACACTGATATTAACAGTACCGCACCTTCACTTGAAGAGAGATGGTGTCCGAAGCCTTTCTAGCCGTACCGGCAAACTAGCACATATATTCCAGCAAGTTCCACTTTGCTGATTTTACTCTGATGCTTAAGGTTTTCCCGTTATATCTACACTATGATCTGTGTAGCTGCTTTGTGTCGCACTAGCAGCAGTCCACTCTTGAAGCTAAACACTGCACTGACTTACAAAATTGTCACCAAGGCATTGAGTGCCATTCTGGATGCAATGAAACTCATATGCTCCCCACCTGTTGATTCTTGTTCAGAATATGATCCTAATGACTCTTGTTCAAAATTGCAACATATAGAGAGACAACGTGGAATTGCATTTCTTTAGGCGATGTGATTCATCATGAGTGGGCAACCAACATTGTATGCAATGAAGCGGAACCTCAAGAATATGCTTCCTCTTCTGTTCTTTAACATGTTCCTCTTTGTTTATTCTGTATTTAGTACGTACAGTATGTTCCTTGTCAGGAAGGGGCGCAGGGACATCTGCAGTCAACAGCTGATAGAGCTGGTCTGTACGTGATCGATAGGCTTTCAATTACTAGCGGCAATGCAACACCGTATTTTCAAGCCAGTTCCACTTTCCCTATTTATATATCGTGGTTATGGTGTACCCCTGTTATGTACACTATGATCTGCCTAGTTGTTGTGTGCTCTTGTTATCATGGTTTGGCAATAAACTCTCTATACAGTATATTATGAACCTATCATCTGCCAGCTATCCTTACTTCTGGAGCCTATTTTTTGTGTACTTGTGCCAGATTATATAAATGCATGCACCATATTACAGCACGCATGAGCTCTCATCAGAATCCAGTGATAGCACACAAGTGTTTACAGGGGCGCCCCTATGTTAGAATATCATCTGCATTACAAAGATAATCTCACAACTATTTATGTTTTCATGGTTCTCAGATATTATACGCAATTATAGTGAATATTAGAATCCGCGCATCATAAGAATATTGTGGAACACTGCAATGACTTACAAAATTGGCAAAAAGGCATTGAGTGCCATTCTGGAAGCAATGAAACTCATACGCTCCCCACATGTTGATTCTTGTTCAGAATATCATCCTAATGACTATTCTAACCTCGAGGAGTCAAAGGCAGATGGCCTGTCCTGTTCACCCATCAAGGTGCCTGTTCTAATTTGGCAAGGTTTTATTGATTGCGCGTCTCTTGCATATGTTGTCTTGCATTTCTTCTACTTTGTTGCACCGCCATCTACTTAGTTTACTCATCATATAACTCGAGATGCCATGTCCATCCATTATCAATACATATTCCATCTGTCATCATACCATGTTTTTTCACTCAAATGATGTTCTTGTGCATCAGACATCAAAAAGGAAGAGGGTGATTGCCGAACCTGAAGGAGCACAGCAAAGTCCTTGAAAAACGTGGTGGTGCCGGAGAAATCAGACAGCGCCCCACTTATATTGATTGTACAACCAATGACACAAAACATAGGACCGACTCCAACAGACTGTACCCATACTTCAATGGCCACACCACTAGCCCCACCACACAGGACCTGCACTCCAGCAAAAGGTATACCGATTCATTTGCCATAGCACCAGCCGTACCACAGAAAAATCCCACTCCAGCAAAAAGTACAGCAAGTCCACCGGCCAAAGACCTATCCCAACTACAGAGACGGCCAATTCCTGCAGATTGGAACCCCATTCCATTTATTCCCAGTTTAAAAGACAATGCTTTCAATGTTGTTAGGGACTACGTGCATATATTCCCATCATGGGAAGATTATAGTGAGGACAAACACCATTTTCACATCTTCCTGTCCAACTTACGTGTAAGTGCTATTATTCATGGTTATTATTTTCCTGTTTTCTGCTGATCGAACACATCAATGATTTACATTACATTGTTGTAACTAGGCGAGGGTCAATCTGGATAGTCATGACGAGCAAAGCTTGCTTGTGCTTTTCAAGGAAGCATTGCAGCAGTATCGGTGTTACCTGAGGAAATCACACTTTGATGGCAAGTCTATAAATGAATTTCCGGTGAAGTCTCATGTGCTAAATTTAGAAGACATTGAATGGAAAAACCTTGTTATGCACTGGTCTCATTCCTAGAATGAGGTACTGTCTATGAAATCACATGACAATTTGAACTTCTACTTTTCCGCATGTTCCTTACGGATCTTTTTTGCAGGAAATCTGCTCGAAGAAGAATTCCGGTTTGAAAAGAACAACAAAATATCGCAAATATGTTGCCCGCTGCTTTGCTCTTGTTAGTACCTGTTGTCCTGTATCACTGTACTTTCATACATACCTGGTTCATTATGTGACAACAGTATGCATGATAGCTTGCTTATCAATTGTTCGCTCCAGATTATCTGATCTGTATGAATGGTTACATTAGTGTAGAACATATCCAATGCCAATGAATTTTTTAGCTCTGCATTGTTCTTGTAAGTACATGTTGTCCTTTATCACTGTACTTATATTGACAGGTAGTTGTTCATGTACCATCACTCTGCAGCTTATTTTCCTTTGCCCTCCATTTTCTACACATCAGATCTATATTTACTCTTACCATAAGGCTGGTACTGAAGAAGTTTAGCTGTGCATTGCTCTTGGCTATGCCTTTTGCCTGTATCGCTGCACATACATTAATAGCTACTTGGTTATGTATCATCACTCTTCATCTTATCTTAAATATTCTCCATTTTTTGTATATTATCACATCTATATTTACTCTTAACAAAATGTAGAATAAAGGCAATGCTTATGAAGAAGATTCTGTGGTAAACTTCTTGAATTGCCCCCCCCCCCCCATCAGCATGGACAAAGGGCTTTATAGAGCATGTCTTCACCAGTAATGTAAGTTTGTCCTTATCGAGCCTTCAAGCTTTGTTGTGTATATTTGGTTAGGCATGACTGCAACAGCTGCTTATTTTTGGTGTTGCATCAAATTGCATGTTTAAAGTTCATTATGTAGTTCATAAACAAAAGTTTGTCCTTCTCAATTTAAGTTTTCAGTTGTACAACCAAGTTCCTTCTTCATACCATGTAAATTAAACTATACAGAGCAAGTGATCTTCTTTTGCACTGCATGTATGCTCTTGTTCTTCATCCGTAATCCAGTGGTGTGGTGAACCTACCCACTACAGCACAATGTCATATTCTGCAATGTCTTAACTATGAACAATGTCATATCATTCTACTATTATTTAAATCGTCTCTTTATTTGCCAATCTGAAATGGGATAAATTGACAGCACACTAACCATTGATACTTATGAGTTCTTGATCTGTAATCCAGTGGTGTCATGAAGCTGCCAACTCCTTCACAATGTCATTTCCTGCCATGTCTTGACCTGAACAATACCATATTGTGTTAATGCAATTTTAAACTGTGTCACTTTATTCGTGAGTAAGAAATGTGATGAATTGTCAGCACTGATACTTTTATGTGCAAAGCCTGTCATATGTCTGCTTGTTTATCTTTCAGAGTGAGGAAGATATAAGTGTTGAACAAGCGCAGTCTCATCATCTTGCTCAGGTGCTTGCGCTGCAGCTCGCCAGCAGGGCTAACCTTTCTTGAACTCTATTGAAGTGCTGTCGGTTTTGTATATTATTTTGTCGGCGTGTTTATTTGCATTGGTGGCGATCTTTGATGCCCAGTGTATGTAATCTGTTGTCTGCTTGTGCTTTATTATCATAGTGGGGAACTTTGATGCCCAGTGGATGTAATATGCCGTAATTTCTTTATTGTATAGTATAGGTTTTTTTCTTATTCACAATGCTGCAGTTATTTTACTGTATATATATCCTGTATTCATAGTAAACCGGCCAAACCATAAAATTACGGTACATAATTGGGCCGTCATGCAATCACGATGTATGATCCGCATCATGGGCCCTGTCAAACTGGCCCACTAGTAGATTTGGGCCATTAATGGGCCGAGTAACCCCCGGCCCTCTTTTCACAAGAAAACTCAATGGGCTTTTAGGAGGCTGAGAAGTAGGTTGGGCCTGAAACGTGCCGAACAGCTCACGGGCCGGCAGCAGCCCGAAATGGACCCCGGCCCATGATTGTGCGAATCAAATCATGGGCTTTTAACATGCCAAAATTGTCTCGGTCCTTGTTTGGCCCAATCAGATATCGGCTGCGAGCAGGTCGGATGCAAACCGGGCCGTAGTTAGGCCCAACTATATGACGGGCTTTTAACAGGCCGAAATTAATATAGGGCCGAAATGTCAAACGGGCCCTTAACAGGCCGAAACTAATATCAGTCCGAATTACTAAATGGGCCTTTAGCAAGTGGGCCAAAAAGCATAGCGTCCAGTTAAGGGGCCGAATCTGATATGGGCCATAATTGAGGCCAAAGCCTCTTAAAGGGCCGGACCTGATCTGGGTCATGATTTGGCCCAGAACGTGGGAGGCTTTTAATGGGCCGGATCTCATATGGGCCATTATTAGGCCCGGAACGTGGTAGGCCATTAATGGACCGGATCAAATATGGCCCGGCATTTGGCCCAAAACATGGCAGTCAGTTAATGGGCCGGCCTACTAGGGTCCTCAAAATCTTGTGGGCCTATAGCTGGGCCGGCCCATTAGTGTCGGCGAAATCTCGTGGGCCTTTAGCTGGGTCGGCCCATTATGATCCGCAAGAATTTTGTGGGCCTTTACCTGGGCCGGCCCATTATGGCACACAAAAATCTTGTAGGCCTTTACCTAGGCCGGCCCATTATGGCCCACGAAATCTTGTGGGCCTTTAGCTGGGCCAGCCCATTATGGTCCACAAAATCTCATGGGCCTTTAGCTGGGCCGGCCCGTTATGGTCCGCAAAATCTTGTGGGCCTTTAGTTGGGCCGGCCCATTTAAACTTGATGGGTCGTGCCACATGTTGACGTATCATAGGCACCTTCTGTCCAATGAGTGGATGACATCTGTCCCAATGATGAGCCGACACGTGTTTCCTCCAGCCAATGATGATTTTACACGTGGAAAATCCCCATTGGTCACGGCTGTTAACGGGTTATCGGATCCAAAACCCGACCCGATAGCTTAACGGTGTTCCGTTACGGTGGATGCCACGTGTAGGTCACCCTTGACGAAAGCACTTCTGTGACGCGTGATTTATCATCATGGAAGTGGACACTTCCATGATGATAATTTTGGTAATGTCATGGAACACTTCTACGACAGCACAGGTATGACTATCTTGATTCTGTCATAAAATCGTCATGGATGTACATGCATGACAAAAAACGCGACCTACTGTGACAAACATGTATCATCACGGAAGTGTATTTTTGTGTAGTGTTGCCGATCATCGGGCAAGTCAACCAAAGTCCACACTTTGTTCTCATACATGGATCCCATCTCAGATTTCATGCCCACAAGCCATTTCACGGAATCTGGGCTCATCATCGCTTCCTCATAGTTCGTAGGTTCGTCATGGTCTAGTAACATGACTTCCAGAACAAGATTACCATACCACTCTGGTGCGGAACGTACTCTAGTTGACCTACAAGGTTCGGTAGTAACTTGATCTGAAGTTTCATGATCATCATCATTAGCTTCCTCACTAATAGGTGTAGGAATCACTAGAACTGATCTGTGATGAACTACTTTCCAATTCGGGAGAAGGTACAATTACCTCATCAAGTTCTACTTTCCTCCCACTCACTTCTTTCGAGAGAACTCCTTCTCTAGAAAGGATCCATTCTTAGCAACGAATATCTTGCCTTCAGATCTGTGATAGAAGGTGTACCCAACAGTCTTCTTTGGGTATCCTATGAAGACATTTCTCTGATTTGGGTTCGAGCTTATCAGGTTGAAGCTTTTTCACATAAGCATCGCAGCCCCAAACTTTAAGAAACGACAACTTAGGTTTCTTGCCAAACCACAGTTCATATGGTGTCGTCTCAATGGATTTAGATGGTGCCCTATTTAACGTGAATGGAGCCATCTCTAAAGCATAACCCCAAAACGATAGTGGTAAATCGGTAAGAGACATCATAGATCGCACCATATCTACACACCATTACGCTGTGGTGTTTCAGGTGGCGTGAGTAGTGAAACTATTCCACATTGTTTCAAATGAAGACCAAACTCATAACTCAAATATTCACCTCCATGATCAGATCATAGAAACTTTATTTTCTTGTTACGATGATTTTCCACTTCACTCTGAAATTATTTGAACTTTTCAAATGTTAGATATACCCATATCTACTCAAATCATCTGTGAAGGTTGAAAAATAACGATACCCGCCGCGAGCCTCAACACTCATTGGACTGCATACATCAGTATGTATTATTTCTAATAAGTCAGTTGCTCGCTCCATTGTTCCGGAGAACGGAGTCTTAGTCATCTTCCCATGAGACATGGTTCGCAAGCATCAAGTGATTCCAAAAGCCCATCAACATGGAGTTTCTTCATGCGCTTTACACCAATATGACCTAAACGGCAGTGCCACAAATAAGTTGCACTATCATTATTACTTTGCATCTTTTGGCTTCAATATTATGAATATGTGTATCACTACAATCGAGATTCAATAAAAATAGACAACTCATCAAGGGTGCATGACCATAAAAGATATCACTCATATAAATAGAACAACCATTATTCTCTGATTTAAATGAATAACTGTCTCGCATCAAATAAGATCCAGATATAATGTTCATGCTCAACGCTGGCACCAAATAACAATTATTCAGGTCTAAAACTAATCCCGACGGTAGATGTAGAGGTAGCGTGCCGACGGGGATCACATCGACTTTGGAACCATTTCCCACGCGCATCGTCACCTCGTCCTTAGCCAATCTTTGTTTAAGCCGTAGCCTCTGCTTCGAGTTGCAAATATGAGCAACAGAACCAGTATCAAATACCCATGCGCTACTATGAGCATTAGTAAGGTACACATCAATACATGTATATCAAATCTACCTTTCACTTTGCCATCTTTCTTATCCGCCAAATACTTTGGGCAGTTCCGCTTCCAGTGACCAGTCCCTTTGCAATAGAAGCACTCAGTTTCAGGCTTAGGTCTATACTTGGGCTTCTTCCCGGGAGCAGCAACTTGTTTGTCGTTCTTCTTGAAGTTCCCCTTCTTCCCTTTGCCCTTTTTCTTGAAACTAGTGGTCTTGTTAACCATCAACACTTGATGCTCCTTCTTGATTTCTACCTCCGCAACCTTTAGCATCGCGAAGAGCTCGGGAATTGTCTTATCCATACCTTGCATATTATAGTTCATCATGAAGCTTTCATAGCTTGGTGGCAGTGATTGAAGAACTCTCTCAATGACACTATCATCAGGAAGATTAACTCCCAGCTGAGTCAAGTGATTGTGGTACCCAGACATTCTGAGTATGTGTTCACTGACAGAATTGTTCTCCTCCATCTTGCAGCTATAGAACTTATTGGAGACTTCATATCTCTCAACTCGGGCATTTACTTGAAATATTAACTTCAACTCCTGGAACATCTCATATGCTCCATGACGTTCAAAACGTCTTTGAAGTCCCGATTCTAAGCTGTAAAGCATGGCACACTGAACTATCGAGTAGTCATCAGCTTTGCTCTCCCAGACGTTCATAAAGTCGGGAGTTGCTCCTGCAGCGGGCCTTGCACCTAGCGGTGCTTCCAGGACGTAATTCTTCTGTGCAACAATGAGGATAATCCTCAAGTTACGGACCCAGTCTGTGTAGTTGCTACCATCATCTTTCAACTTAGTTTTCTCTAGGAACGCATTAAAATTCAAGGGAACGGTAGCACGGGACATAGATATACAACAACATAGATATGCAAAAAACTATCATGTACTAAGTTCATGATAAATTAAAGTTCAAATAATTGTATTACTAAAGAACTCCCACTTAGATAGACATACCTCTAGTCATCTAAATGATCATGTGATCCATATCTACTAAACCATGTCCGAGCATAACGTGAGATGGAGTAGTTTTCAATGGTGAACATCTCTATGTTGATCATATCTACTATATGATTCACGTTCAACCTTTCGGTCTCAGTGTTCCGAGGCCATATCTGCATATGCTAGGCTCGTCAAGTTTAACCCGAGTATTCTGCATGTGCAAAAACTGTCTTGCACCCGTTGTATGTAAATGTAGAGCTTATCACACCCGATCATCACGTGGTGTCTCGGCACGACGAACTGTAGCAAAAGTGCATACTCAGGGAGAACACTTATACCTTGAAATTTAGTGAGGGATCATCTTATAGTGCTACCGCCGTACTAAGCAAAATAAGATGCATAAAGGATAAACATCACATGCAATCAAAATATGTGACATGATATGGCCATCATCATCTTGTGCCTTTGATCTCCATCTCCAAAGCAACGTCATGATCTCCATCGTCACCGGCTTGACACCTTGATCTCCATCGTAGAATCGTTGTCGTCTCGCCAACTATTGCTTCCACGACTGTTGCTACCGCTTAGTGATAAAGTAAAGCAATTACATGGCGATTGCATTTCATACAATAAAGCGACAACCATAAGGCTCCTGCCAGTTGCCGATAACTTATACAAAACATGATCATCTCATACAACAATTTATATCTCATCCCGTCTTGACCATATCACATCACAACATGCCCTACAAAAACAAGTTAGACGTCCTCTACTTTGTTGTTGCAAGTTTTACGTGGCTGCTACGGGCATTTAGCAATAACCGTTCTTACCTACGCATCAAAACCACAACGATTTTTCGTCAAGTGTGCTATTTTAACCTTCAACAAGGACCGGCCATAGTCAAACTCGATTCAACTAAAGTTGGAGAAACAGACACCCGCCAGCCACCTGTGTGCAAAGCACGTTGGTAGAACCAGTCTCATGAATGCGGTCATGTAATGTTGGTCCGGGCCGCTTCATCCAACAATACCGCCGAATCAAAGTAAGACGTTGGTGGTAAGCAGTATGACTATTATCGCCCACAACACTTTGTGTCGTGGAATAGTCACGTCAGATGTCCTTGTGAAAGGACTTAGTTGTGGAGCCATCGCAACTAGGAAGCTTGAAGGGGTTAAATCGGGAAAAGGGACACGAGAGAGTTTATACTAGTTCGGCCCCTTACGGTGAAGGTAAGGCCTACGTCTAGTTGGGTTGGTATTGATGTTTCGATAACCATGGAGCGAGACACGCTATGCCCAGTTCTCGATGAGTTGTTTCTTGCCCTAAGTCGCCAGCAGGTCATCCCCTTATATACACGGGTCGACGCCCACCGGCTTACAGAGTCCCGGCCGGCTTATAAACAGAGTCCGGCTCGGTGACCAGCTAAATCTACCTTACGTTACAAGTCATGCCATCATGGCGGTTTATTACAATGGGCTTAAGCCGCCCGTGGGCCTTAAGCTCCTTATTGAACCGCCATCTTCATGCTTGGTCTTGGGCTTCCTCTGATGAATACTATTTGCGTAACCCGGCCCCTCCTGAGCGACTTACACAAATAGTCATATCCCCAACATTAGGCCCCGGATTGATTTGAAACTGTTCATGTCAATCTAAAAAATGTTTGTAAATAATTAAATCTTCAGTCTTCTGACTATACAGAGGGTTTTTGTTAACCCGCCATGACTTCATCTTCTGGATCCGTCTTAACCCGGCGTGACGTCATCCTCCCTTTAACTCATTTTTTATTCCACCGAATCCTTCAACGGATCTCTTCTTTACTGACTATTTCGAAAATCGAGGCATCGGGGCCGCTGGATAATAATTGTTATCTCCTCGTTCCCCGCGTCGTCTCAGTTATCTTCTTCCTATAAATAACCACGACTTAGGTATTTCACTTTTCACCCTTCCAGTCGTCTTCTTCCTCTCTTCTCTGCCGCTCAAGCTCCGCCGCCGTTTCCATCGACCCCTCGTCTTCATCAACTCAGGCCGCTGCATCAACCTGACTGTAATCAGAGATCGACGGCGAGCCTCCACGGTTCATCCTCCTCCGTGAGTTCCCTTTTTCCCTTTCCTAGATCTATCATGAAGCTCTGCTGAGTTCATCGGGTTCATCACCACCTGATGCAGATCCTTGCTAGTTTGCACTTCCACAGCCTGTTTAGATTGTAAAAACCTTGCAGAAATGTTGCGGTAGTTGTTTTGTGTTGATCTTGTATAGAAATAGATCTCATTTTTCTTGTTTGGAGACCTCCTTTGAATGCATGAACTTCTCTGCCCTGCTTCTAGGTCTAGAAATTTTTCTCCTTCAGAACAATATTTTGATCCACAATAAAGGCTGTTGTCCGTGAAACTTGTTTCTATCACCCGAAAAGCTTCTTCTGGAAAACTTACTTTTATCACCACTGTCTAGGTGTCCGGTTTAAAAATCCTTGAATGACTGTTGATCCTGATAGCAGCTTAAACTTTACTGCACAATCACCCTTATATCATTAGGCCCCTTGCTTAAGCCGCCATTTTGAATAAATTTGAATACTTCTCCCGGGTTAAATTTGAACCGGAACCTTTTACTTTGTCGTAGGCCGCTGCCGTTATGGCTCCTAAGGCGGCTAAGGCCCCTGTGACTTGCAACTGGGTTTCATCCATAGTCACTAAAAGCAAACTTGCCGAGTTTGTAGCGTCTGGCCATCTGCCAAAAAAGGAGGTCATGTCCTATCGTGCTCCTCACCCGTCTGAAGAGATACCTCAACTCAAAGATGGAGAGGTAGTAGTTTTCACAGACCACATGAACCGGGGATTTGCCCCTCCCAGCTCAAAAAATTTCAGGGAAGTTCTGAATTTCTTTGACCTGAGGCCTCAAGACATTGGACCCAATTCCGTGTCCAATCTGTGCAATTTCCAAGTCTTCTGCGAGGTTTACTTAGGAGAGGAACCAAGCATGCTGCTGTTCAGAGAGCTTTTTTACTTGAACCGGCAGAATGAACGCGCCAACGGGCCTAGTCTTGAGCTTGGCGGCATCTCAATCCAGCGGCGGAGAGACTGCCTTTTTCCTTACGCTGAGCTGCCGAGTCACCCCAAAGACTGGAACCAGACATGGTTCTACTGCCAAGATACCTCTCCGGCTAACGAGAAGCCTCTGCCCGGCTTTCGCGCCCTGCATCTTGAGTCCAATCATCCTCTGCCGGACAAGTTAACTACTGTTGAGCGCCTGCCTCTTAACCCCACTATCAGAAAGATCAAGGCCCTCTTAGGCAACGGGTTAACTGGCATTGATTTGGTCCGGGTCTGGGTCACCTGGCGGATACTACCATTAAGCTGCCACTCCGGCTTAATGTGTACTTACACAGGCGAAAAGGACGACTCAATGCGTCATAATCCTGAGGACTTACCAGACGATGTGGTAGATGCTACAGTCCAATCACTATTGAAGGAAGGCACTGTAACCAGTAATACTTTCAGTTTGCTTCCCTTCTGCAAGAAGAATCCGGCTCCTGCAGTAAGTTACTTGTCTTCACAAATACTCTTTAATATGTTACCTACTGGTTTTTATGATTCTTTGTCTTTTCCACAGGCCGATGATAATTTCTGGAGGGTCAAGTATGACCATGAGGCTGCAAAACTGGCCCGTGCGGCCAAGAAGACCGAAAGGAAAGCCGCCAGGACGGGCACCTCTAAAAAGAAGAAACCCAGTGCCTCTGACATGCTTAAATTGGACGACTCTTCGTCAGATGAAGAAGAGGTAATCTTTTTTGATTTTCTTTAACTCCTTTGCAGTTATCTTACTGACATTTGATCCTTTCAGGAGGATACTGGGAACAGTCAAGCAGTTGGCGAAGAGGTAACTATAATTTCCTCCGACTCAGAGCCTTTGCCAACACAAAGAATCCGAAGGGTGACCCGGAAAGTAAGGTTTTCACACCCTCTCGCTTACCAAGATCCTCAATTTCTTTTGAAGCAACAGCAGCTTGAGAATCGACAACAGACTCGGGCCAACCAGGATGCAGAGCTTTCCTCTGGCTTACCCGATGTAACCAGGAAGCGTCGGACTGAGGTTATCTCTGACTTACGTTTTGTTTTACCCTTGATGGGTTTGATTCGCCAACCTCTCAATTCATCTGACTCCAACTATCAGGATACCTCCCCTTCTTCTGATGAGTCGATACAATCGAACATGCCGGCTTTCAAAACGGCTCCCGGGTAATATAACCTTTCTTACTTTGAATTTATCCATACTTATGCTTTGATACTTATCCTTCCACTTTGATTGACAGTGGGCAAGTAAAGCCCAGCAAGAGGGCAAAGAAGAATAAGCCGTCCCAAGACCCGGTGGTTACTGAACCGGTGCTTGACTCATCCGTTCCAGACAGCTCCGCTCATCAGCCACCGCCTGAACCGGCTTCTGACATTCTGGAGCCATCTTCTGATCCGCCTGCAGAGGACGTGATTCCCAACTCGGATGACTCGGAAAGTCCTAGCCCGGCCAAGACGGTTGACCCGGAGGTTGAAATTGTGAAGAGTCAATACGTTGAACCGGGCCGGCCTACTGCCCTTGCCCAATGCACCGCCAAGGAAGAGTTTGCCCAGCGCCGGAAGTCAAAACAAGACATCGCTGATTACTCTCACCTAAGTATTGCTGATATAGTCTCGGGCTATCTGAACCAAGTACACAGTAGTCGTGACCTAGAAATTGACATGGTGAAGCAAATACAGCATAAATCTGAGGTAAAATTAAGCTTTCACTCTGAACCTTACTTACTGTACCAGCCCCCAAGTCTATTGCTTATGAGAATATGTTGTAGACTTAAGAATCTGCTAGCTATTAGTTTTGTCCGGTTTAAATTGAATATGTTTAACCCGGAGATAACATGAAACTTTAAATTTGGGTTACATTAGCCCCCAAGTGTCAAGTACCTTTACTTGTAAAGTGCTTGAGACTTAATATGTGTAACTTGGTAAAATAGACTAAAAATTCTTTAAACATACATTAGCTCCCAAGTGCCAAGTTTCTTTACTTGTAAAATACTTGGCACTTAAATGTTATCTTACCAAGATTCTTACCATAACCTGATGTCAAATGCAGGCCACCGTAAGTCAATTTGAGGTGGAGATTGCTGAGTTGAAGAGCCAGTTGAAAACCCAAGAGCTCGAAGCTCAGAAAGCCAATTCCAAGTTTGAATTCAGTATCTCTGAACAAGAGAAGCTGAAGAAAAATTTTGAATCGGAAAAGAAGGCTTGGGTGGATGAGAGGGCTTCACTGGTGACCCGGGCTGAAACAGCGGAGGTATCTCTTGCCGCGGCAACAAATGAGCTGTCCGACTTAAAGCGGCACATCTCCTAAATGGTCTCAGCTATCTTTGGTAAGCCGCCCATAAATATTGTAATCCTTCAAGATTTATCATAATAGTTGCCTCCGGCTTACTGTTATACCTGTGAACATGCAGGCTCCAGGAGTACCAACCTGAAGGAAAATATGCTTGTCAAACTTAAGGCAGTGTACACCTTGGTAGAGCAGCTATACTCCGGGTCACAGCGTGCGTTGACCGCTGTGGCTTTATCAAATACCTCTCCCCGGCTTCTGCAAGACGTGTTGAGACATCTGTCGGTGCTACCTCAACGCATTCAAGACTTAAGGCGGGCATCCGCAAGAGCCGGAGTCGTGGTTGCGTTGAGTCGGGAAAAAGCATGGGTGCCAGAGCTTGACCTTGCTGACCTCTCTCTTGGATATCCAAGTCTTAAGGAGGACGGTACTGCTTTTGGCGAACAGGACTTCACTGCATGTGTTAAAGTCGTACGCCCTCTGGCGACTCTCATTGGGGAGGATATTGATCTCACCAAGTACTCGCCGGGTTATGATAGCGAGAACCGGAGAATCCCAAATGTCCCATATGACCAAGTCAGCCTGCTCCCTCCAACGCGTAAGCATACCTTTGCCCCTGAAGTGGACCCGGCCAGTTTAATAGATGATGAAGCTGAATTTGAAGCTTTGAGCGGCATTGACTGGGCCTCGTCCACCTTCCAGGACACAACAACCGAAGGAGAGGCGGGGAAGGATAACTCGGAGTCATCAAGCCAGCCGGAGGAATGAGCCGCCAACCGGGTTATAGCTTAGCAAAGAACAATGCTTCACTTATTCAGACTCGGGGAGTCTTGTAATAGGATAGAAAAACTCCTTAATGTCTGTTATGCCTTATGTTACTTATTGCTTTTGTTAAGTCGTCATTACTAAATTCATCTTGCTTATGTTAATCAAGTGTGTCCTTGATCCTTCACCTTGCTCCGTTTTAACCTGCACGCAAAACAGGCAAGACTTTCCTGGACGATTCATTGCACCAGCGGGTTATAGAATATTGATAACCCAGACATGATCAAAAAATCATATGTATAAGCCGGTTCATGATTTAGTTAAAACATCATCATAACAGCATACCTCCGACCCTTTTTGATAACCTCTCTGGCTCATATATGTTTTTACCTGGCACTTGTTAGAACCTGAAGTAACTAATATAAAGCCGGAAAGATCAAGAACCATCTCTTCAAGAAGGTTCCAATGATAGTAAAAATAATTATACTTGCAATGTTCACAGGCTCCTGATTCGAATACGATCAGAGAACCGTTCCAGAGGGGTTAAGCTAAGATTCGGATACGATCATATAGCCCCCAGTGGCTCTGGCGATGCCGATCAAGTGGGTATCGACAGCTATGTTCTCTTTGGTTAGAATACGACCTATGTTTGAACAGGAAGCCCCCAAGTGAACATAAGAGTTGTTTAATGACGCCGATTCGAATACGATCCACGTCAGACCCAAAGGGGTTAAGCTATGATTCAAATTTTATCAGGAAGCCCCCAAGTGGGTTTGGCAATATGCCGATCAAGCGGGTATCGACAGCTATGTTCTCTTTGGTTCGAATACGACCCATGTTTGAACAGGAAGCCCCCAAGTGACCAAGGCTAGATTCAGATATGATCATAAGCCGGACCAAAGGGAAAGCCGGATTCAGATATGACCCATCCCCTGTTGGCAGTGTCTATCACCTGATAAAGAAAACATGAAACATTTCTTTATGGGGAAAAAGGACAGAGGTCCTGCTTTATTGCTTTATATAATATGTACATTATAGAAAGTATTTTAAAAACGAAACTTAAGTATAATAAGGCCGGAGATGAGCTATGTTCCACGGCCGGCGGGTCTCTTCCTCCGACTTAAATGAGTCCTTGCGCTCTCGAATGTCGATGAGATAATATGACCCATTGTGCAAATTCTTGTTGACCACAAAGGGCCCTTCCCGAGGCAGGGATAACTTGTGCATATCAGACTGATCCTGGATGAGCCGGAGCACCAAGTCACCTTCTTGAAAGGTTCTGCTCTTAACCCAGCGGCTGTGATAGCGGCGCAGGTCTTGCTAGTAAATCGCCGAGCGGGCTATTGCCAAGTCTCGCTCCTCGTCCAACAAGTCAAGTGCATCTTGACGAGCCTTTTCGTTATCCGCCTCAACGTAAGCCGCCACACGGGGTGAGTCGTGCCGGATGTCACTTGGTAGGACCGCCTCTGCTCCATAAACCATGAAGAAAGGTATGGATCCCGTAGATCTGTTAGGCATAGTGTTGATGCTCCATAACATGGAGGGTAACTCCTCCACCCAACAACCCGGAGTCTGCTGTAAAGGGACCAAAAGCCGGGGCTTGATGCCTTTCAGGATCTCTTGATTAGCTCTCTCTGCTTGACCATTGGATTGAGGATGAGCAACAGCCGAAACATCAAGCCGGATATGTTCTCTTTGACAGAACTCTTCCATGGCACCCTTAGAGAGATTAGTGCCATTATCAGTTATAATGCTATGTGGAAAGCCAAAACGAAAGATCACCTTTTTCATGAACTGAACCGCCGTGGCTGCATCACACTTACTGACCGGCTCTGCCTCAGCCCACTTGGTAAACTTGTCCACTGCCACCAGCAGATGTGTCTTTTTGTCCTTAGATCTTTTGAAAGGTACAACCATGTCAAGCCCCCAAACTGCAAACGGCCAGGTGATTGGGATCATCCTTAATTCTTGAGCCGGCACATGAGCTCATCGTGAGAACTTTTGACACCCATCACATTTACTGACCAGGTCCTCTGCATCAGCATGAGCCGTCAACCAATAGAAATCATGACGAAAAGCCTTGGCCATGAGAGATTTTGACCCGGCATGATGGCCACAATCTCCTTCATGGATCTCACGAAGTATTTCTTGGCCTTCTGTAGGTGACACACAGCGTTGAAATGCCCCAGTGACGCTGAGGTGGTGTAATTCACCGTTAACAATCGTCATGGATTTGGAGCGCCTAACGATTTGTCTTGCCAATGTCTCATCCTCCGGTAAGTCACCCCGGGTCATATAAGCCAAGTAAGGCACCGTCCAATCCGGGATAACATGAAGAGCCGCCACCAGTTGTGCCTCCGGGTCTGGCACTGCTAAGTCTTCCTCGATAGGTACCTTGACAGAAGGGTTATGTAACACATCAAGAAAGGTGTTGGGCGACACCGGCTTACGTTGGGATCCCAACCGGCTTAAAGCATCAGCCGCCTCGTTCTCCCTTCGATCAATGTGCTCCACTTGATAACCCGTGAAGTGACCAGCCACAACATCTACTTCACGACGATAAGCCGCCATGAGGGGGTCTTTGGAATCCCACTTGCCTGACACTTGTTGAGCCACCAAATCTGAGTCGCCCAAGCATCGTACCCGGCTTAAGTTCATCTCCTTAGCCATTCGGAGACCGTGGAGTAATGCCTCATATTCAGCTGCATTGTTAGTACATGGAAACATAAGCCGGAGTACATAACAAAATCTGTCACCTCGAGGGGAAGTTAACACCACTCCAGCCCCCGAGCCTTCTAGCTGCCTGGACCCATCAAAGTGAATAGTCCAGTATGTGTTATTCGGCTTCTCCTCAGGTGCCTGCAGTTCTGTCCAATCATTGATGAAGTCCACCAAGGCCTGAGACTTAATAGCTGTCCGAGGCATGTATTTCAAGCCATGAGGCCCAAGCTCAATAGCCCACTTGGCGACTCGTCCTGTGGCCTCCCTGTTCTGAATGATGTTTCCCAAAGGGGCAGAACTTACCGCAGTTATAGGATGGCTTTGAAAATACTGCTTCAACTTTCGGTTTGCCATGAACACCCCATAAACAAGCTTTTGCCAGTGTGGGTACCTTTGCATGGATTCAATGAGCACCTCACTGATGTAGTAAACCGGCCGTTGAACCGGATGCTCCTTGCCGGCTTCCTTACGCTCCACCATGATGGCAACGCTGACGGCTCGCGAATTGGCAGCCACATACAACAGGAAAGGCTCTTTGTCAATTGGAGCCGCAAGAACCGGCGGCTCAGGCAATTGTCTCTTTAAGTCCTCAAAAGCAGCATCAGCGACCTCACTCCAAACAAAAGTGTCGGTTTTCTTCATCATCTGGTACAATGGGAGGGCTTTCTCACCGAGCCGACTTATGAATCGACTTAAGGCGGCAACGTGACCCGCCAGTCGCTGAACATCATTGATGCACGCCGGTTTAGCCAGGGAGATAATCGCCTTAATCTTCTCCGGGTTAGCTTCAATGCCTCTATTGGATACCAGAAAACCCAAGAGCTTGCCCGCAGGAACGCCAAACACACATTTGGCCGGGTTAAGCATCATCTTGTAAACCCGGAGATTATCAAAGGTCTCCTTTAAGTCAGATATCAAGGTTTCCTTTTCTCTGGACTTCACCATAGTCTTTCCCTGGCAAAATCCAGTACACCTTGATTTGAGGGTCTGTAGGGTCATAGTTCATCCTTGACAAGCAATACTTGATCATCCCCAGTGACTATGTGTCTGTATGACAGTAGTCAAAAGCTTCATGACTGCACCCAATGTAAGAGAACTTCATTTCTCCACATATGCATTCCCCCAAGAAAATCCCATTGTGCTCAAACTCCACTGAGAAAAACTGGCTAGCTTCTCCATTTGTCACTGCAACAATTGACAGATGAAATTTTCAGTGCAACTAAATCTTAGTTTCAGTGATCAAACTCTAACTGAATATGTACATGATTTTCAAACACAACTATGTACTGAATATCAACTAAAAGACAACCCTTTCATCACAAATCAATGGTAAAATGCTGACTTTCATCTAAAAAAAGGCATGTACTTTTGCATAACAGGGAAAGTCAGCATTTTTACACTGAAATATCAACTAAAATACCACCCTTTCATCACATTTTACAGTGCATCTACAGTTCAGTGCAACAATAGCATATAATCTCTGAATATGTAAACAATAAAATCACATCAAAAGACCCCCTCAAGGACCCCCCCCCCCTTTCCCTGTATGGTACCCAAAACCCTAGATCAAATCCCCTCACATTGCCCTTGATTGACCCCCCCCCAATTCCCCAAATCAGCATCAACAAACCCTAGACAAGCTCATGGAAACTACTTCCCCTACGACCCCTGGGGACGCACACAACCAACCCTAGTGAGCAGATCGACCCAATTTTCACAAAACATAGGCATGATCGGCCTCAAAAACCCTATTGCGCCGGGTGCAGGAACAGGGGAAGCAGAGGAACAGGGGAAGCGTGAATCGGCAGGTGCTTACCGTATTCAGGAGGGAACTCGCCGGGTTCCCTACGCCGCGACTCCATGGCGCCTTGTGTCGCCGCCGATGAGGCCGACGACGGCGTCGCCTCGGAGGAGGAGAGGGCAGAGATGAGGAGGAACAGGAGACGGGCGAAAGAAGGGAAAGGTTTTGGAAGGGGTTTGCATCGGGGTCAACGACCAGGTGGTTTTCTATCGAGGGATGGACTTGTCTGCGAAATTGGTAAAGCACGAGGGTTTCTTTGTAAAAATGCGATCCGGGCCCGACAGAGCCTACCTAGCGTGCCACGTGTGCAGTTCGGGGTGGTTTTGTATGATTTTGTTATAGCAGACAAGTTGGAGGGGCAGTTTTGTGGGGTTTTATAATTTTTGTATGAAACTGTTCCCATCCCTACAAGTTTATGTACCAATAGTGGTATTAACTCAAAGAAGAAATCTTGTGGAAAGCTCAGAAAGCGACAAGAAATAGGATGAGAAGAGACGAGACGTTCAAACTAGAAAAGGCTGCCACTCCCCTGTTCCCCGCCGGCTGGCTCAGCAGTCAGCTCTCCCTCTGCGCCTTCTTCTGCACCACCACCACCACCACGGCACCCATCCCACCCACACCACCTCCGCTTTTCCCAGTCTCCTTCGCTTCGTCCGTTGCGAGCCCAGATCGATGGCGCAGCCGTCCTCGTCCTCCTCCGCGCCGCCGTCCTCCTCGCCGTGGGTCATCCTAGGCAGCATCCCGCGCGTCTCCGCACTGCCGGACGCCGGCGACGTCTCCGTCGCGCTGGCGGCGCCGCCCCGCGTCTCGATCCTCACCGTCTCCCCGCGCGTCTTCCCGGACCTCCCCACGCCCCGCAACTTCCCCTTCGTCCTCGCCGCCGACCCCTCCGGCCTTCTCCTCCTCCAGGCCAACCTGCGTTGCGCCCCGACCCGTGAGGTCATCGATCGCCCCGGCCACCAGGGAGTCACCTGGAAACTCACCGACTCTCGCTACTTCGTGCTCGACACCACCAACGGCTCGTCGTTCCAGCTCCCCGACCCTGAGGCCACCATCATGCACCAGGCCCTCCTCGGCCTTCTCGCCTCCCCCAGGGGCGGCGGCCACTACATGGTCGCTGAGCTCCAGCCCATCTTCGGCAGCGACGAAGCCACGCTCCTCTGCTTCTCCACGGAGGTAGGAGAGTGGGTCGAGAAGCCCGTCCACTACCCGCTCCCGCCACGCCCGCTGTCTCCCATCTGCGTGGTCTCGCACCACGGGAGGCTCTGGTGGGTGGACCTCTCATGGGGCGTCATCACCTGCGACCCCTTCGCCGACGAGCCGGTCCTGGGCTTCGTTCCCTTCCCGCCGGGGAGGGTGCTCAGGTACAGGGAAGGTTGGGGAGTCACCGACAAGTTCCGTTACGTGGGGGTGAGCGGCGGCAAGCTGCGTTTCGTCGACATGTACATGCGTAAGCGTGTTCGTGGCGCCGGCGCTCACACTCCCATGGTAAGCGTGTGGACGCTGGGCGATCCAGACTCGAGGGAGTGGACGCTGGAGCAAGAGGCGAGCTTTACCGAGATCTGGGCCGATGAGAGCTACAAGGCGGCCGGGCTGCCGGAGAAGATCCCCACGCTGGCGCTCATTCACCCCAAGAACCCCGACGTGGTCTACTTCTTCCTCAAGGAGCACCTGTTTGGTGTTGACGTGCGTGGTCGCAAGGTGGTGGAGTGCCAGGTGTATGGTCTTGTTGCGCCCCCGAGCATCTGCTTGGCCAGCCGCTTCGTTCGGGCTTGGGAGCTGCCACGGGCGCTCTCCTCCTCAGGCAATGCTTTGCTCTGCTGCCCATCATCATGTTTTAACATTTGCCCTCCTGAATTACTAGCTTCTACAGTAGTATTCTCAATTGTTGCATGAGTTGCTTCAGAAAAAAATACCTCTTTTCTGATTGATATTGTGTTTGTTTCATGTCTCTACACGACCATTTCGTGAATCATACGTACTGCCCATATACATGGCATTTCCACCATCTTTATTTGCCTCCATGCCTTACTGATCTGATATTATTTGTTAGTGTGAATGTGATGCATTTACCAGCTTATCTTGCTAAGAGCATTGCTAACTCTACTGCATCTGGATATTTCTGATTGACATTGCGTTTGTTTCATGCCTCTACACGACCATTTCTAACTCTACTGCAACTGCATATTTCTGCACAAGCATGGCTTCTCTAGTTGTTCAGTATTCATCTGATTTACTCACATGGTTGATGCATGGACTACTTGAGGATCGGTGCTAATTAAGGCCATAGAGTGTGTAGTGTGCACTAATATTCTTCCTGGGGTCCCAAAAAATGATGAACATGTTGATAGTATCAACAATATCAACTTAATTGTAGAACTACTTTTACATGTGTATAATCCATGCTGAGGAACTAGTTATCTTGACTAGGGGAATTACCCGGGTCTCTTACTGTGAATTGTGAATGGGTGAGAATCAGATTTTACTACTGTGCTCTATAACCGATAGTATTAATATATACGCTTGCAGTCGAGAATGTATGTATATAAATCTACTTGTTTGGTTTATCCTTGAGATTTGCTAGCAGTACCAAGTCTAGTGGGAAAAGTACAAATAATAATGCTACTGTATATTATGTACTACTCCCTCTGTTCAATTTTATAAGACGTAATAATACTGCTGCTTGTCTTTGAAGGGGAGTGGTCTAATGGCATCAGCTTGGCTGAGAGCGCTAATGCGCGTCCATACCAGCGATCGGCAGGGGATTATCACTTGGTGGGGGGCTCCAGGATAGCATGCAAAGGATGAATTGGAGGTAGGAACATGAAGCAGCTAGTAGCTGTTTATATATGGGGCTAAGTCAGTTTGCCATAGCATTTGTGCTTGCGGAAACACTATGGAATAGTACTTGAGTTTTTATCATCTCTCCTTGGATGGAGCACTTGTACCGGAAGTGTGACTTGGGGTGGGGCGATTTGATTTTAAGCCACTACTTACTTTGGACTTTAATAATTTGCCACCGCTTATATTGTAATTGATCTTTTGCGATTCTTTAGTTTGCACTTTGATCTTTTGCCACTTTTTCACACAAAAAGAATACTTATGAATGAAAAACATATTGTGTGCATAAAAGAGTGGACAAGTATACCCTTACATACCTTTTTTGACCGAAACAACCATAGTCCAGCCTATTCCCCAAATCGGGATGAACATAGCTCAGTCATGGCTGGTTTGGGGAGGCAGCCGCGTGGTTGGGGCTGGGGCTGGGCCCGGCGGTGTGGTGCAGGTAGCAGGGGAAGCCAGCCCACTCAGCCGCGGACAACCAGCGCCGCCTCGCCCTGCTCGCTGTTGACAGCGCGTGTGTTGGAGGAATCACGACCTGCTCCCAGCGTCCTCTCCACCGTGGCCGAGCTCCTCTCCTCCTCCCGTTCGCGCGACCAGGCTACTGCCGCCGCCGTTGCACGCGCCACTGCCAGCAGCTGTTGCACACGCCTTGCGATGGGAGCTCCAGCCTGGGGAATCGGGTCCTCGGGCCGCCGGCCAGGCAGTCACGGTCGCTGCTGTTCTTGCCGTCGCCGCCGTCGGTGGCCGAGCAGGACGTACTGGGCTTCCTCCGACGTGAGTTTCCTCAGATGGCGTCCACTCCAGGTCGAACACGGAGGTCGGGCTGCGCATCGCTGGCAGGCGCCTTGCGCGCGCCGGAACGCCGCATCGGGCAAGCCCGGTCAAGCGTCGGTGCGGGGATGCGCGACACACCGTGAGTGGGCGTGGCCACCAACAGCCGCCGCTGGATACCGCGCGCGGAAGGGGAGTTGCCGGGGAAGGCTGTCGACTGCCACCGGAGCGCCGCCGTCTCTTGTGTGCGCGCCAGTTCCTGGTTAATCTAGCATTGGGGTATTCTGGACGCGCCAGTTCCTGGTTAATCTAGCATTGGGGTATTCTGGACGCGCCAGTTCCTGGTTAATCTAGCATTGGGGTATTCTGGACATTTTATGTGGGACCCAGCTGACATAGGGCAAAAGATTAAAGTTCCAAGTAAAGGGCCTCTTTGGATGTGGGTCTTTGGATTGAAGGATTTTCATACGAATATTGGAGGATTCCAATCCATTGGATTTTTTCCTAAAGAAGCCCTTTGGATCAAAGGAACCACACCTCCAAAATTCCTATGGATGCATTCCTACACCTCAATCCTATAGGAATTTCAACATCCACTATAACCTCTTTTTTACACTGATTCGCGTAGGATCGAGGCACTTTTCCTGTGTTTTTCCTGTGTTCCATCCAAATGACCATTCTTGTAGTTTTCCTCTATTTTGTAATCCTCTGTTTTGCACCTACAATCCCGTCAAATTCCTGTGTTTTTTGAATTCCTTTGTTTTCTAATCCTGTGATCCAAAGAAGCCCAAGAGTGGCAAAAGATCAATTACAATCTATGTAGTGGCAAATTATCAATGTGCGAAGTAAGTTGTGGCAAAAAATCAAATACCCTGAAAATGTGCCTCATCGATGGTTCCAGTCACCATTTGAACTGCATGCCGGGCTGTGATTCTCTCCACTGATTTGCTCTGTGTTGAACTCCTTTTATGATCTCTCCAATGCATTTCAACTCCTTTATTTACTTCCCTGCATTTGCTCTGTGTTGCATCCAACATGTGATGTGTGTTCCCGTCAAACCCTGCCTCGTGGCACCATATTCTCGTTTGTTGTCGTCAGCCTTGCCTAGCGTGCTGCCCTACCCATGTTCACTAAAGAGGCCTCTTCCAATGCATTGATGCTTGGAAGAGATGTTAAGTATATCTTATCAACTAATCTCCTCAATGCATAAGTGCTTAGCTAATCTCAATGAGCTTTCTTTGATTGTTTAGCAACTAAACTACTTCATGCATTGTCTAGTGCTCTCTTTTCTCTTTAATTGCTTTGCCACATCGGTTTTTTCTTTTTGTCTATGAGACATTCCTTAGCACATGTACACCTTGAGCATTGAGAAGGGCCTGACTCGCAAGTCCCACTTGAGCTCTAGAGTCTAATTCAACAATGATATTTGCACAACCTCTCCAGCAAGTCCAGCCCTTTTTGCAATGGCACTGCCCCCGTCATCGTTGCATCCAACATTTAATCAAGTAGCAGGAAGAGCCAGCTACAGCCTCATCATCAGGGCTGATCCTAGGCCATGGCAAGAAGTGCAACGAGCTAGGGCCAATTTCAAATAAGGACCCATTACATCTACTTACATAACTACATTATCGTCTTATCGAAATGTGTTTTGTCAAACATACGACAACACTGATAAAAAAATTGACTGCTAACGGACTCCAAACCTCATGTCCCTCGACCTCACCAGCTTCAGCTTCAATGTCCTGGACCACCCTTTGTTGAGTACATTAGCAATTTTCTAATTAATCTAATTCAAAAATAAATCCTGAACATGGCATTGACAATATAAATCTTATACTGATATCTAACTATGTAGGCACGTACTACACATACATTAGACATATCTACGTAAACCACAAGTACAAGCAACACAGAAATAAACAAGAAAGGGATAAACGGATTATACTCTCTAACCGGCCAGGTGATAGCCCGTTGTTGATCCTAGCGGCAACCCGTTATCCTACCGCTAGGATGTTTGGCGGTAGTAAAAGGGTCACATCCGGCATATGCGCAAGGGATTCGATTTTCACCGTGCAGATTCTGGCCTAACTGGCTTTTCTTAGGTGCACTGACCCAATCCAGCCCATTGTCTCTCCCAAATGTACCCCTTCGTCCAGTTTTGTTCCTCCTTTGCCTAAAAAAAAAGTTTGTTCCTCCTACACCACATAGTTACAGAAGCAGCGCCGCCGCTGGGATGACTGACTGACTACTCCCGTCAATCGCCGCTGTCGGCCGGAGGAAGGATAGGTAGGGAGGGGCGACTGCTCCGCCACCGGCGACCCAGGGCCCGCCCGAATGGTAGATCCGTCACATAGCACGGGCTCGGCTCGCGGGCAGACACGGCCTCCTCCCTCCATCCCTCCCTCGGGGTCAAGCAGCAGGTCTGAAACATAACGCAAGTCACACACACTGATAGGATGATGGGCAACTCTGTGTGGATGGATACTCAACAAAGGCCACACTGTAGGAGTATGTACAACAAAAATGTTGTGACGTGACAAATCATGTTATATCTTATATGTCAAAATGACACGAAAACAAATACCCTAACCAAATGACGTTGAGCCAGCCGTCTCACACAATAGACAGACGGACAAACAACATGTACAGCAAGTACTCCTAGTAGATTCGCTGAGGAGAGTACTGAATGAATGAATGAATGTATGTATGCAAGCTAGGGCAAAACAAAAGACTCAAGCACTTCTGCTCACTACAACTAAATACAGCTAAATGCTTGGCTTCCAGCGTCCATGATAAACAACAAAAAGCACAATGCAGTAAAATAAGCACCTACAACCAACAAAAGCTTGATTTTGTTACTCTTATCTGGACACTCACTCAAAACTATAGCCTTTTCAGCAGGGTGCCGCTAAATGGTCTCATGCTATAGCTCCGCTATAGTTGATTTGGAGGTCCGCCGCTATTTAAAACACTGCTCAAAACGCTACTCCTGAATTTGAATACAAGGAGAAAAGACAAACAAAACCAAATATTCTCACCTTGTCAGTTCATGCAGACAGGAGGAATATGGTCAGTCATAGAATCAAATGAGAACAAAATTACCAAGTGCTGCGTTCCTGAATTGCCCATAAATGGTTTTCAAATAATACATTCGCTTGATTAACTCTATTCTCTATTAGTAAAATGTAAGAAATAATACCAGACACGAAAAGAAAATAAAAGAAAATTGCAGGCAGATGATAGATTTATACTTTATCACTAATCTAAAGGGAGAACGCCAGCAAAAAACAAGAAGAATGCAAGAATAAAAAATGAAACTGAAATGCAAATGTGTTCTCCTTGAATACCATGCCATGTTGATAGACCTATACGACAAGACATGGACTAGTTGATCCCAGATAAAACTGATGCTACCTTACTTATAAGAGTCTAAAGTCTCAATGCCATTTCCTAGTCATAACTACATGACAGTCTACCTACAAGATGTGACCAACAAAGTAGTAGTCACTTCCACATGATGTTCTCAATTGCTTTTTCACTTGGCACACATGTAACTACGACAACAGAACATTAGTCAGAACTCAGAACATCACCAAATTGGTCGAAGCGCCGACAACGAATGGCTCCATCAGCAACCGCGTCAAGAAGTAGAACACGACTCCCAGCATGATAGAGATCGGGAGTGCAGGCAATGCGTGCCTGCATATTGACAGCAAGATGAGGGTGCAGCCAAGCCCAGCGATGATGGCAAGGTAGCACGCATAGACCGTCATGAGGTCATACATGGCAGCCCTCCCCACAAGCACGCTGTAGAAGACAAAATCGCCAAGTCCCAGCTTGATGCCCCTGCTAGACTCAAACATCTCAAACTCCTCCTCGGGAGGTTCTGATGTAGAAATTTGTGTATGCTCCTCATTGGCGACGGTAGGGTTGGCAGATGCCGCTGACACCAATGGAGCTGCCTCTTCTTCTTCCTGACCCTGCTCGATCAGAATGACAGCATGCTGTGCGCTCCCACCTTGATTTGATGTCTGCCCTGTTACACCTTGATTTGAGGTAGTCATGTCACGGCTTGCTGAGCCAAGATCCCTCATTTCTACCATGGCAGGACCGGAATCATCCTGCTGACCCACCCTGTCATACAGGTTTGGGCCCGATCGGGCGGCAGAATCGGGGTGCTGCGACTCCTCGGACCACATTGCCGGAGCATAGGAGGAGGAAGTCTCGGGTGGGCCTACCGTGGGGCGTGATTCGTAGATGAGCGCCGGGAGTTCGTCGTCCCTGGAGGAGGCGAGCTCCACAAGCATCCTGAGCGGGCCCCTTGGCGCGAGCACGGCGACGAGGTCATAGACGGCGAGGGCGAGGAGCATGATCCAGGTGGTCCACTCGGGGAGCCTGGAGAGCCAGGCGGCGACGATGACGGCGAGCGCGACCATGTAGCCCTGGCGGACGAGGATGGGGACCGCGGAGGCGAAGACGGAGAGGACGCCGACGGCGGAGGCGTTGAAGAGGAGGAGGAGCGCGGTGGGCGCGTCGAGCGGGGCGTCGAGGCGGCGGAGGAGGGCGACTGGGATGGCGCCGCCCATGGAGAAGAGGACGAAGAAGGCGGAGAAGCGCATGTAGTTCTTGAGGAAGCCGGTGCAGCGGTAGTAGTAGAGCGCGACGAGGATGAAGGTGACGACGGCGACGAGCGCGACGAAGACGGCGGCGTCGAGGAGCGCGCCGAGGAGCTTCTGGGCCGGGGAGTCGGAGGGGGACTCGAGGTAGACGAGCGTGGCGGCGGTGACGGGGGGCGGCGCGGAGGGGGAGGAGGAAGGCGGCGCGAGGAGCGTGATGAGGAGGACGACGAGGGCCATGCAGATGGAGACCGGGGACATGACCGCGAGCACCTCCTCGCCGAGGGTGTCGAGGACGGTGGCGGCGGAGCCCGGCGGGTCCGGCGCGTCGGCGACGGGATCCATGCCGTGCGGCGGAGGGGATGGGAGGGGAGGGGATGGGAGGGGGGAGATGGGGGAATTTTCCCGATCTCGGCCTGCCCCCCGCGGCGGTCGGTCTCGCACGGCGGAGGGTTTGGTGGTGGGTGTCCCTTTCCTTGGACTCACTCTCACGCGTTCCCTCAAAAACTCTGCAATGTTCAATATTTCACTCGACTGGCACTATGTCAATATAGCCACATTAATCGAGACAGAGTTTCAGTTTTTTTTTTTTTTGCGAAACAAAGAACTTTGTTGATTAGTTTTGGCTATCCAATCGATTCACTCGTTTTGTTTTGTGTAAGTCGCGTAGGTGTTTCACAATTTTATCTCAGGAAAAGGAAAATGACATTTCAAAAAAAAAGGAAAAGGAAAATGAGAGGCATGCCCGCCGCTTCCACGCTGGTGGTGGTGATGGGGCCTCCAAGCCAAAAACACCCCAAGAGCGAGCCATAAATTATTGCACATGGTCCTCGTCAGTCGCTTCCAAACCAACAGAAACAAAAGAGTGAAAGAACCATATGAATCACTGCACACCATGTTCGGCCTAACTTGGAAAAGATGTGCGCGTGCTAGTACTGTATTATTTTTCACTTTCGGTGATCGCACAGCGACCCAATGGCTCTAGTCAAATTCCAACTATCACCAAGGAATCAGCAACACCACCCACTTGAACATTGTAACAAAGTACAACTTCTTCACCTCAACAATTTAGCAAGTCCTCTTGCTTTAATAATTCTATATACTTTTTCTAAGAAACTTTCCATCTATTCATAATCTCTGTCATGGCACACTACAGGGAACACCCCAAGTAACAAGATTTACAACTAGGTCCTCTTGAAAAACCTTTTTTTTGTGTGTGTATTGTACAACAAAACATATCGTCCATACTGTAAATAAAAATCACCCACATATATAGTGGGTACACAGCAAACAAACTTTATTGGCCAAAGCAGCAACGGTGCCGCTGTGACTGTGCAAGGGAAAATAAAAATAAAAAACACAACACAAGTTCAGTCTTCTTAGAGAGCAAAATGATACTAAATCTCAGGTGATACTGTAAGAAAGCTGGACAACTCCATACTACACCCTGCCCAATCACAAGGAATTCATCCACCTACATGCGATCATGCTAAGATTTCTTGCGGCTGGCCTTCTCCTCAACTCCGGACTGCGAAAAGCGTTTCCTCAGGACCTCCAGAACCTCTTCCATCTTCACATCCCTCACGCTCAGAAGCACCATTGCGTGGTACAGCAAATCAGCCATCTCTGAGGCTGTACGAGATTTGTCCTCGTTCTCAACCAGTGTTTGAATTAGTTCCCCCGCTTCTTCGCTGAAAGACCGGAAACAAATGCGCACCAACGTTAAGAGAGAAATATACTGGCATCAAGAGAATAGCTGGAAAAGGTCAAACATGGAATGATAACAAGAGAAAAAGGCAATAGTTTCACACCATGCCATCAATATGCTAAGAGAGAGATGAATCATTACAGTGATACAAGTATCGGCAAACAACTCCTTACATCGACACCAAATAACGTCGAATATGCCACCTATCGGTCTTACACTCTTGCAAGTTTTTTCCTTTCTTGAGAAAAATTGTATGTTGAAATTGTTGCTTATACTGTTATACACGTGGCAGTACTCCATACCAAATCGCGCTGTTGCACCTCATATGTACTCGCAAAATATACTGATATCTTCTTAGGTTAGCCTCTGGCGGTAGTTATTCCAGCTGATACATTGCGCCAAATTTACTTGTATGGGACAAGCTCATAATAATTATATCCAAAATTTACATGTTTGTAAAGACATATTAGGTGACAAAACAAACTGTGCATGCATGGAGCATGGATAACTCTATGCTCTGAGTAACTCTGTTATGGTGATATTTTCGGACAAATGCATTCTGTCATATGGCTGATCAGATAATGATCAATAACCATACCGTAAAATTGCAAATAATCTAATGAGTAGCCTTATCTAATATATCACCTAAAAGCATAATATGGACCGCAGACAGATATACTCCCTCCGTTCCTAAATATAAGTCTTTGTAGAGATTTCATTATGGACAACATATGGATGTATGTAGATGCATTTTAGAGTGTAGATTCAATTATTTTGCTCCGTATGTAGTCCATAGCGGAATATCTACAAAGACTTATATTTAGGAACGGAGGGAGCATAATAGAACATGAGAAATGTACAGACAGATATATAATAGAGCATGAGAATTAAACGAAGCAACACTTACCGTATTTTCGAGCAAAGCAGCTGGTTATCAAGCAGTAGTTTTTTCGTCCATGATGGCTTACCACTCCCTTCAGTAACTATCTCCTCCTTCCGCCTACTGATCGTGTCTTCAAGAGAGTAGAGAGTTGTGGCGACCTGCCTCTCTTGATTGGACTGTGAAATACAATAATATTTTAATTTCAAGTAAATTTATATTCATAGGAAGGTTCATTGAAGATAAATACCTTTGAACCTTGTAGTGCATCATAGACTGAAGAATAGTAGCAGGTCTCTGCCCCTGTATGGCATGTAGGTCCATCTGGCGTACCAAGATATATTATCTAACTTTCAAGAAAACACAAATACCCCAGTTAGTATCAACTGAAGCCAGACTGACTGTTTTGATGCATAACAGAAAGCAGAAGATGCTTACTGAATCACGGTCACAGTCTAAGAATATGTCATGCACATTGATGAAGTTCATGGATGTCTCCCCTTTAGTCCACAATGAAGACCGTGAACGGCTATAGAATGTAGCTTTTCTGGTTGATATAGTTGCTGCAAGGGCCTCTTTGTTAGCAAATCCCTGCATAAGAATGGCTCCAGTATCCACATTTTGCGCAATAGCAACTGCCAGCCCTTTGACGTCCCACTTCACACTGTCTAGTAACGCTTCAACCTAAAATTTTCAGACGACGATGACAAGCCGATGTTAAATATTTGCTGTGCTTTTTTCTATTTCTCTAAGGGCAATACTATCGCAAACAAAGGTTCTCTTTCCGTGTACACTACAAGCTGCTAACAGTGGCAATGCATCTGAGAAAGCAAGGACTGCTAAGTAGTTTTATTTGTACTAATGTGGTGGCATAACAGGACCATTTGATTATATTCCCGCAGAATTGATTTGCATTGCAACCAAATCCCATGAAAAAGTAATTGATGAATGAATTCCTCCCACTGGCTTAATGCTTGCTAGTGCATATCAACATACTTGTGATCTCCATCAGGCAAACCATAAACCATTACTTTCATGATGTCACTATATTGTGCAAGTTTCGCATAAGCCACCAAAGCCAAAGCCTAAGATAAATGTTCAAAGCAGAGGAGCACACCAGTCCACCCCAGTTCCTAACTTGGAAGGCCTCCCAAGTGAGAAGAAGGAGGGCAGCAGATTTCACGGGGAAACCAATCAACAGACCTTGGGATCGACGGCGAGGGCTGCTGGCGTCGACCGGGCGGAGCGCGGAGCCATGGAGAGCACCGGGCAAGCCTGCCTGAGCCGCCACCCGAGGGCCCCCGAGGATGGCGGCGCGGCCGTGCAAGGGTTGGAGCGGGCTGGCCATAGGGCGGCGCGGGTCGCGGGCGAGGAGACGGGGGCGCGAGGCAGTGGAGCCGCCATGGGAGCCGACTCAAATCGGAATGGGGAGCAGTCGCTGCTCGACGCGGCGGTTGGTCGAGTTCGAGTCCGGTCAAGTCAATTGAGCCTCTCAACTCTGAAGGCACGCCTAATCCCTCCATAAACACGCGAACCAACCTGTGATTAAGATAGTTAGATGGACAGTAGTATCCCCAACCCATCAGGATTCAAATCTTGGTGCTCGCATTATTTCTGGATTTATTTCAGGATTTTCGGCGATGTGCTTTCAGTGGGAGGAGATGTTCCTGTCGATGACAAGGCGTCTACGGTGACTTCGTAAATCTCAAGATAATATGCCGGCTCGGTCTCTCAGAGGTACTCATAGGGGTAGGGTGTGCGTGCGTGCGTTCATAAGGATGAATATATGCGCGTGTATATGAGCGCTTGTATTTGTACTGATGCTAAAAAAATCCCTCCATAAACACCTTGTGCAAACTTCCTTACCCCTACCAAAATGTTTACCAAACACGCCATAATTTTTTTTTCGAGAGTACGCCAAAGACGTACCTTAGCTTTATAGAAGGGTGAAAAATATTTACAAGAGTTTACAGACGGCAGGAAGCACCTGGATGTGCCTACACCCGATCTCTTCCTAGATATGTAAGGGACTACTCACAAAAATGTAAAGCTCCACTCCTACGCGCCATCGCCCACAGCTGGCGCTCCCTAAATATAAGCTAGACAGTGTCGAGCTCGTTACAATTGTCATTCCTACCAAAAACTCTACCATTCCCTTGCTTCCACAAGCACCAGCAGATGGGCACCACCAAAGAGTCATAGTCCTTCCGGTGAGTCTCTGGCACCAGCTTTCGAGACATCGTCCACCAATCTTCCATTGTATCTTGGCCGGATGGACACGCCATAAAAGGTTAACCTATGCTTTGAGGGGGAGGGGAAGTTGTTGTTGTTTTCGACATCAACGAGGTGATGGCGGCGATGTCATATTGGAATAAGGTCTTCGATGACGTTTGATCCAACGTCGATGAACAGGCCTAGGAGAGTTTGTGTCCTCATATATGGCTGTTCCCTTCAGATCGTGGCAGTTGGTGTGTCTTTCAAGGAAAGCTCTTCGCTAGCTATTAATGCGGTGACTTTGACATATTCTGTGTTGTTCTACGTTATAGTTTGATCTCTCCAACCCTGAGAATTGGTGGAGGGATGATACTCCAACCAATGTTGCTTCAGTGATTTTCTAAATTTCGTCTCAAGGGACGAGTGGCTATTGTGGTCTTTAAAGTCTAGCATGACGAGTGTATTTGCAGGCTTCACTTTCCTTTGTTGGTGATTCAATGCAACTTTTAGTCTTCATCAGGTTGCGTGCAATTGAGAGAGAAGAAGGCTAGTATAGTTTTCTGTGTACTTTTACCTTTTACCAGTCCAATTATCAGTTCATTAGACTGGCTTTTATTTTACTTATAAAGCAGATCTATGATATTTTTTGTTGTCTTTACTAAAAAACATTTAGGGAATCAACCTCTAGCTAGCAAACCTCATAGACGTCTAGCTCCTTAAAATTATAAGTTTGCATCCATTAAAAAACCACCCTTTAGACTATATTTAGTCCAAGAAAGACAACTCTCACGATAAGTAGGAAGACGACCATGCAGCCCACAACCATTGTCGTTGTAGCCTATCTCAGCGTTGGTCGACCCATGGCCCACCCCGCTGCCCGTGGCGCCTACCCTCAACCATGATACCCTCATTCAGTCAGATTCATCAATGTCATTGCAAAATGTTCAATTCGTCGTTGGCGAGCCCCGACGTGACCGAAAACTGACCCGCATGAGGTTGGGGAAGCAAAAAGAGCCCCACACGCGAGCCCACATTTGTCGAAAGACGTCGAAATGGTCCTTCTTCACCGCCAAAGCTCCCCACCGCTCTATTTCGGCTCGTCCATGAGCTCCCCACCCTGGCTTTTGTACTCCGGTAAATCATCACGCTGCAGCAATGCCTTTGTTGGATCTGACGGTAAATCATGCAGCGCCAGTGGCGATGCTGCCCCAAATCTGACGAGCATGCGTGCTCATTTGCGACTGCAAGTGCCCCATTGTTAAAAAAACTCGCGCCCACCTAGGAATCCCAATCGAGACTACTTCGTTTGTGGAGGCCACAGAAGCTGGGTATAACACAAACCCTTTATTTTTGCAATGGTATACGCCTCGTTGCTAAAAAAATTTACACATACACATAGAGGATTCACTTCTTAACACATGGATATGGGTCGATCTTGTAAAGTTTTATGTAAATCAAATGCTAGACTAGTACTATAGATGCATGCAAGAGACAAGTCCAAATCAACAAGATGCAAGCAGAAATCAACAAGATGCAAACCCTGAGAAGGAAATTTAAGAAGCTTCTTCCTCCACTGCTAGCTGTTGTAATAATTCGGTTCATACTCCCTACATCAACAATAATTGTTCTTCTTGTGGGGTCATTGCGCCGATGATATTTTAGTTTAAGCGACGCCGAGTAGGGCTATCTAGTATGTAGTTTCTATATGCTTTATTATTGATGGTGATTTTGTCCATGGATCCGAATACCCATGAATACCTGACCCGGTTGGGCAAGGGTATGGAGCGCATTTCTGCTCATGGATCCGTGGATCTGAATACCCACGGACAGCTGGGTTGGACATAGTTATAATTTCTGCTGGATATCCAATGGATACCCACATGACACGTGGGCGTTTTTATCGCAATGCTTAACATAGTTCGATGTAGATGCAGTAGGCAATGGACTATTTTAGTTATGCTATGCATGATGTTAATGTGATACCTAAATTGACTTATGCAGTGAGCTAGTTTAAATGTGTCCCAAATGAGTTTGTGTACAAAAATATTGTGTTCAATTTTTTTGAGTGATTAAGTTTCAGGGGATCTACTAGATGAAGAAAAAGTTTAATCCATAAAAAATACAAGGAAATATAATAAAAATATGTTTTAAACTTTTAGGATAGAGGATCAAGTACTCTTCCGACACAGTTGGTGGGATCGGAGGTGAGAAGGGGGATCAAGGAGCGGATGCAGGCTGTTTAATTAAGGACCACAATATAAATCGACGTCAATTTTTTTGCCATGGCAAATCAAAGAACCAGGATGATAGTTTATACTGTCGTGAGGATGGCAATTTCCTTCAACAAGCACGTCAGATTTTTTAACATTTTGGTTAATTTATTGTCTCCCTATAGATAAGCATCAACAAGAGCTTTGGCGAGGTATCCAGCCTTTGTGCATGATCTTTGTACCCGACAATAATGTAAACGGGAATATGTTTCCAACTCAAAGCAACAACAATGTTTCTTATTATTATACAAACAGCACACTGAGTCGTTCTTCTTGGTCTTCCGTTGAAATGCACAAGACACACGGGACGATCCCAGATTCAAATGTTCTCATCATCTCGGGGGCTTCCATTCAAACGAGTTTTAAATGACACAAGACAATGCATAGCACAAGACACTTAATACTTAGTACATAACTAGTAAGTAGTACATATGAAACACATAGCCAGCTCATTGCAAGGCATGCAGGTCTACAACACGGAGGTAACCCCCCTGATCGGGAGGTTTAGGTGATGAAACTTCCAGCGCCCCAAGGCACGCAGAAAGAAGCATCTTAATTTGCCTTCGGAACATGCAAGTTATGCGACGACATCTCCAGGAACAATGGAGCTTCATCACAAGAAGTGGCGCCAAAATCATCGAGATGGTGACAAAAGGCCGGTTGAACCAAGTCAAGTCAGGAAGGAACCCATTTAGGTAACTAGGTCAGTAATATTTCACCCTTCACCCAGACAAGCTTGAAGATATTTCTGCTAGCCCCTGCGTTCACCATCTTGCTCTTCATGTTCAGCATCTTCTCTTGGGCAGGGGTATCGCCATCCTTATAAACATTACAGGAACAAGTTTTAGTTGAAACACCATGTTATAAACCATCTAGCAGCACTAGAAGCAATATTAGTACCCTTCCACTTTGACTGGGCATTCTGAATGCTGAGTTCAACAAAGTGTTGCAAGTATTAATTTAGAAAAATACAGCTAGCTAACCATGATGAACATCGTAAGAGACTTAAATTTAAAGGGGAAAGGAGGACTACTCACAAGCATGGAGTACGCGCGAGCAAGTGAGACAAGAGTCGGGTAGAGCTCTATAACTGCAATTGCAGTTTCTTCTGTCACCTGTGGTACCTGCATTAATTGCCGAGAAAATGATGGAATAAATCTTGCACCAAATCAGGCCACCAAATGAATTAGCAGTATTTATTTGGTGAAGGTTGACTGGATACCTGCATAAGTTGTAGGGCGAATATGTCGCTCACAGTTAACTTCTTGGGGTCACAACACTTCTTCACAAACTCGTCATAAGTTAAGCAAACTCGACAAGTGTTAGCACCGATTGAGAAATTTGTGCTGTAGTAATCAATTATTGAGAGTGTCAGGTGGCCGTATGTGCTTTCAGTATCAGAATATCCAGTGGTTCTCTGAACATCAAATCCTTCAAGAATCTCAGTGGTGAAGCAGCTGAAATTTAAAGACACGGAACAGTTTAAAGGGTATACACCTGATTACCCCAGGTATCAAATTTATTAACTGACCACTAGATGGATTATTATCAAGGAGGAGAGCATTAAAAGTTTCATACAAAAAAAGTCTATGCAGGGATAATTTGATCACCAAGGTTACATGAGCAGTATACATACGCTGTTTTGATGCTCTCTGATGCGCCTAAAGGGTTTGGATCACCTTCAACCAGATATATCAGCTTCCTTAGTCCACATTTCTACAAGATACAAGAAACAGAAGCATCATATGATATTGTTGCCAAATACATAAAATATGCTAGCAGAAGTTAGTAACCCACTAACTATCTCCTGTGAAACCATAAACATGGACAAAGAGTACAATGTCTGGGAAAAAATATCAAGGGATAAAACTTAAGTCTCACTGCCCAAGAGGGGTCGCCTACTTATGCCATTGAATTCTGGATAAAAAAATAAGTATAAATGAACAAAGGTAAATTTCATGAGCTACATATGTTTTAGTACAACTATCAGAAAGTTACACATTTTAGTTTGCATTTCACAGAACTATACATAATTTTAACATTTTGATAAACCACACATCTGTTGAATCCTGTTAAATGAAATAGTCTGGACATGTGGGACCAAACTCTAGTGCAACTGAAAATGTAGGGCCTGCCTGTTTAGAAGCAAAAAAACTTGTGGATTTGTGGAATGTGTAGCTTCATAATATATATTAAAAAAATATGTAAGTTTGAAGATATTGAATTTGCACTAACATTACACGACAGCACCTTACGTACTGTCAACTTGCAGTACACATACAGGTCCCCAAGTTTTAATTTGGTAATAATTCAATTTGGAATTATACATATATTAAACACAACATTTTGTAGTTTTTGTTGTTGTTTTGACTCATTTCAAAAAGTACATTTATTTTATCAAAACTGACAGAAGACTGATATTTCACCAGATAATACAACATTTGGCGGCTGACTAGTGGGTCCTGCATGTCAATTACACTGACCACCTCATATCAACAAGAAGTGATGGATGTGGTGGGCCTTATTAAATATTATAGCAAAGTATGTACAGTGATGTGAAATATAAACTTCTTTAGCTATTACGAAATCTGTGTGCTTTATGAAATTTACTCCTAAGACTAGACTAAACGCAAACATCTGGTCACTATGGGCAAAGCATGTGGACAACTGGACACACAAGACAGGCCAACGACACAACTTCTTGAAGTGAAACACTCGTCCTATTCAGCATTTCTTAACGATGTAAACTGCAGGATAGAAATACAGAGCATATCAAACAAACATAGTTTAGACAACGCTGGTACTTCAACATCCACTGCAAGTTACGTTCAACCATCTGTAGCATTATAGAAGCCTCCACAACTATGCTGCCTGACAAACTAATGATTTAAACATCAAATTTTGACCTGGTCACTGGCTCATGGACAAAACAATGTTTTAGGTTGCTACAATTGTTGACTGGGATTACACAAGAACAAACTAGTGTCTTAAGACACTAATTGGAACTATAAGAACAGGGGAAGTTAACATGAGATTATAATAATGACAATAGTTAATATTAGTTCAGATGGTACCTTTAGCCTTAATTTCTGATCTTTGTACCTGCTGTCTCTAATTGAGCTAACTAAATCTGTTACACTTTTCCTTTCAACAACGAAATCAAGAACATACTCCGTATGAGATCTTCTATGACGAGCAATCCAAATACCATCTCCAACAGGCAGGCGTTTTATCTGGATGACATGATTCAAACAGATTCATCAACACCACTCTCTGGCACAGATAACATGAACAGTTCAATCCATGCATAAAATCTTCAGTCATCATTTTTAGTTCGCTTGAAATGAAGACAAGATCCACGTCTCATGAACATTTTATGCTAAATTTGTTACAGTAGTACATTTATACTATTACCCAGCATATATTGAATGTTTAAAGTATATAAGCAGAATCTGACAGGTTGGCAGATTGTGTCCAATTTGATACGAGGCAATAATGCCATATGTGCCATTCCACTGAACACATGCAAATAAAGACTGGGAAGCAAGTATCAGGACAGTGGGGCAAGATACTACATATATCAGCCAAGCAATCTAGCAGTATGAGAAAATATCAGATATTCCCTCTCCTCACAACAGAAATGACATTTTGTGCATAGTCTGCAAAATGCCCTCTTGAGACTTGACACGAGTTTCCAACCCTGTGTTCATAGTACTTTACATGCTAACCCTGATTCAAACAGATTCGTCACCCTATGTTCTTAGTACTTTACATGCTAACCCTGTGTTTGGGCATAGACTTGACACATGCATCTGCTCAAGTGATGATATGTTTGAATCATTGATTCTGCCAACCCTGTGTTCATGGTACTTTACATGCAATTCAAATTTAACATAAGAGACACCCATCCAAGCAGCATTTTTGCATTAGCTGTGGGCTAGCAGAAGAAATCAGATGCCCCGTTCGTGCTCACATAACAAAAGAGGTACCCTAACATTTCTTTTCTAGAGTTCTCTAATTGACAGGGCAGCATAATGTAATATGTCTCATCAAATCATCATGGATTCAGTTTAGACTTTAAGGACATGCTGATTCAGTGCCAATCATATTTAGCAGTGACGTTTAGTGATCTGACATGTGTAAAAAGAGACAAAGATAATGCCCAAACTAGAACAAATGAACTTAGTATTAGGAACATGAAGACTGTTATTAGTAAGGCACGCCCACACAAGTCTGAATCTGACCAACCTCTACAGGTACATGAAACTTCGAATGTATGTTACCAACAACTCTTTTGCCACGGGATCTGCACAAAAATGTAACAATCATGAGAACAAAATTCTGATATACAATTAAAAGAAAGACCGAATAACATGAAACTCTTGTGCAGCAGGTGTGGCGGGGGGTAAGCTTCAAGCAAATGGCAATGTATGCAAAATCAGACACGCAACTACATGTGAGCCAACCAACATAGTGGCTTATAACTATTCATGGAAATTAAGGAAGTCACTATGTAGTCCTGGAACAAAAATGAAACTACTTCCAGAGAAAAGGCTCAGTTCAATTCATTTTGGTGGTTTGATATTTCTATAAAACGGCAGAGGGCAACCATAATCGACTTACTTTCTTGAATTAAAAACTGAATATGTATCTGAAATATGGCGCATAGAACATAAAGGATAGAAACTAAATGAAACAAACATTAACAGAAAAGGGTTTAATTCAAATTCACAGAAGATACTATGTAGTCAAATTGTCTTCAAATTCAGGAAAAGAACAACATTAAGCAAATGGCAACCATTATCTTGTTTTAACAGAAAAAAATTCTAAGCAACAGAATGACATAGCTCATCTTCCAACTCATAAGTAAACAGAGAACAAAGACATATGCTACAAACGCTCAAATTATCACCCCAAAAAGACCAGGGGCCAATCACATTGTTCAAAACTTTGAAACTTGCATCAAGGTAGCAACATTCATTGTGTTAAGTAACCTCCAATGTTGTACTGGTTTGAACAAGTTTGGAGAATGTGCAGCAGAGGCCATACAGTTTTGAGTATTACACATACAGTAAGACAAGCTTATAATCCCACTTAAAGATCAGATATATCTGTAACACAAGATAGATTAATTCTTGAGTAAGATATAATCTTACGAACCCAAAAATTTCACGATCATCCAATATCAACACCACTTCATAAGCTTCAAGAAACTTTTCATTAGATAGACGAGGTGGCATAGCTAGTTTAGAATTGCCCATACCACTAGTGTCCTTGTCTAGCATAGTGAATTCAGCAGAACCCTGGTAGCGGAAAAGAAATAATAGCATTAAGTTCTATTTGAAAATAAACAAGGATACCATTGTACCATTGTACTGGAAGATTGCAGCTCAAATTTTGTTGGAGAAAGAATAGCACTAATCTACTGAATTGAAACTAACTTCTTCTCTATATTGTGTCACATTATTAAACGTTAGCAATATGGTGATTGGTGAGGCTGCAAAATCTGGTTGGGGTATGTAAGTGATAGATGCTATATCAAACATCTCCTCGCAAAAAAAAAACATTTCAAATTTTGCACAACACACACCATGTTAGTAAAGCCTTGCTCCGTACTAAATATTAAACTCTTAGTTTTATGTGGTACAATGAGACGGGAAAGTGAATTAGTAAGATTGAACAGATGGGAAAGTGAATTAGTAAGTTTGAAGACTATAAAACTCAAAAACTTCACCAGGAGAATATGACAATAAAAGCATATGATTGCATTCATCTTCGTAGCTAACCATTTAGAAAAAAACTGTCATTTAATATCTTCAATAATATTTTAGGCATGGAAGGAAGAAACATGAAAACTGTAAAAACAATGTTGGTCGAAGGTAGACGTACGGTAGTTTGAACTTCAGAACTGTAACTGAGCTGCTCTTGACTGGTCAACTGTATCAGTTCTTGGGATGCCATAGAAGCAGAATTGCTGCAAACAAGTTCAGGACTATGCTCTGGTCTTTTTATTTTCTTCCCTGCAGAAATGAACAGTGATGTGTAAGATTCAACAGACAAAATCTTTTGGACATCCCTACGCCAAAATATGGGTGTTAAAAGATCAAGCATGAAAAAAGTTACCCCTTTTCCCTTTCTCTTTACATTTTGGAGGAGATAAATCTGGGCTGGACGCTGGAAAGGACTCTTTTATGAGACGGATGACCCATGGTCCAACACCCCTGACAATAATAAGAGAACATCAATACATTAATACCTTATAAGATGCAATGCTACTTTATTGCAGTGGTAAGTTATAAAAGAGACAAAATAAATGTATAGTTTCAGTGCAGCATAGTGGAATCAGAGGAACCAAATGACATTACCTTTCCTACAAAAATTAACTCACTACAAGGAAGAAAAAATAGCATCTATAAGAAGCAATGGCTAAGATTGAACTAATTAAAATAGTGCGAAATTAATGAACAATTTTCTGCGATCCAAGCACAAACAGACACGTCATAGGGAAAAGTTCTGGCATGTCCATCTCCCAATTCAACTCACGAAATAAAGTGCAAAGTATCCAGATGAACCCAAACTAGTGAAGATCCATACTGTTACAGCACTTATCTGATAGTGCAACTTAAAAGTAAATACAATTTTGAGTTGCAACCCAGAACCCGATCCATTAACTTATCTAGCTAAGTCGCATCCAAAGTATCTCTACCCATGACCTAACACCCAGTGGAGAATATCTTAGATTCAGGAGAGCTACTCTGCAGGAGATAGACAGACAGTGCGCAGAGTAATGGGCATTGCTGGTTTGCTCTGGTTATACAATCAGTTTCGCCACAAACATTGCAACAGACTTATGCCTTGCCGCAGAATGAACTGAAATATGCAAACTAAAATTGATGTTATCGTGGGCTCATGGATGATGGGATCGGTTCACCACAGCTCAGATCTCTGTACTTAAATAGTTTTCATCAAACCAAAATCAAAATTTTGATGTTAACACAACAAATTATCTGCACGCCAACATCACAAACCGGTCCATTCGTCTTAAAGCATTCGAAAAAAAACCTGATTTTCCGTCTACTTATATGGAACAAAAGTGCGAGACATTACTACACAAACCAAAGCGACAAACCGCAGTCGGTCAAACCCTAGCTTTAATGCGACTTTACCCCCAAGAACGAAAACCGAACAAACAGCGGAGAGGAATGGAAAGATGGATACTTGATCTTTAGCAGGTCCTTGAGGGTCCGGATGGGCTCCTTGGCGGCGCAGACGTTGCGGTAGGCGTTGGAGAGCGTGAGGCTCAGGTTGTCTGGGATGTCTTTTTCCAGCATCGACCGGTGCTTCTCCAGGAGGAGGCGCGCAACCTCCTCGTTGTCGGGGAGATGCACCGCGCGCTGCTTCGGCATCGCCGGAGCCATCTGCCAGGATTTAGGTGAGGTAAGGGGAGAGCTTTGAGGTGGAGGGGGAATTGCCGGATTGGGGATTAGGCTTGGGGTTTCGACGCGAGTGAGCACTTGGAATCCTGGCCCGTCGAGTGGACAATGGGTGGGGTTGTGGCGGCGCCGCCGCGTGGGCTGCGTCGGGGGGCAGGAGGGAGACGGCGGCGTGGGTGCCGTGGAGGCCTATTCGGATCGCATAGCAATGTCAGGATCTGAAATTCAAATTGGGTTTGGGGGCTTTTCGTCGGGAGGTTAACGGCTAAGTACGTCGGTAGAGACAATCCGGGATGATTGAGGCTTGGTCTCCAGTCTGAACTGGGAATTCGCTGAACTGATACTTAGCCATGCTTGGATCCAAGAGACTATTTTTAGTCTGACTAAAACTAGTTTTTTTTAGAGGCTAAAGTTCCAATCACTCATGACTAAAGAGAGGCTAGAACTAGTCTTGAAACTAAAAAAATTTAGTCAGGGGAACCCTACTAAAATGTGGATTAGTCCTCTCTCTCCTCATTTAACTCCCCTCCTTTAACACATGCGAGTTCTGGATTGGAGGGTTTGGAGGATAATAAATGCTCATTAACTCGATTTTAGTCTATTTAGTATTTGTATCCAAGCATGGGTGAGGCTAGCAAGTTTTAGTCCCACTACTTTTAGTCATGAGACTAAAACGTATCCAAGCACCCTCTAACTACTAGTTGCAACGCAATTTGCGCTCCCTCCAATTTCTTTCCAGTCCAACCAAGAACCCCATGGATATTTTATTTTATTATTACTAGCTAATTGCCCATGCATTGCAACTAGAGCATACTTTACATACTTCTTTACAATATTCATGTACATTAGGTGGTATTATTGAGTTGATTTACCGTTAAGTAATTTCTCCTCTTTCATCAACCCATTTACTCCCTCCGTTCGGAATTACTTGTCTCGGAAATGGATGTATCTAGATGTATTTTAGTTCTAGATACATCCATTTCCAAGACAAGTAATTCCGAACGAAGGGAGTACCTCTCTTTGTCTAGAAAATAAAGACTTGATTAACCTTCAAGAAATAAACCCAGTGTGTAGAGGGAATATTGGGGAGGCGTGCGTGAATGGGTTGTAGCGGACCGGTTTTCCCCTAATTTTTTTTGATGTGCTAAGCATGGGATGGAGGCGCACGAAGGTTGAACGAAATGGGAACGTTATGTCTTTTTTAGGTGGTGTAGATAGATAGATTAATTGATTGATACTACCTTCCTCCTGGTTTATTGGTCTTCTTCGTATTTTGCATCAAAATTTGATCATAGATTTAACTAAAGAAATGGTAATGCATCATAAAAAATTATACCATTGAAACTATTTTTTTGTGACATGCATTAATATTTTGTTAATTAAATCAATTGTTAAAATTTGGCACAAAATACTAAGGGGAGCAATAAACCAGGGTGAAGGTAGTACTTCGGTCTCTTTCACCCATTGCTCTAGCGAGACGAATCATGAGTTAGCTAGGCTATCAGTCTGGACGCCACTTGCAAAGTGGCTAAAGGAACCACCGGTACCGATTGTAAAGTGGCTGATGGACGATGTAACAATTCTTTAATTTAATAAAGTGACTAAAGTATTTTCTTTTAAAAAACTCTTCCAGTTAAAATAAATTCTAAATATCTCTTGGCTAAATGAAAAACATAATAATAGGAGCGGTCAAAAATGTAATACTAAGTTGGAACGATAAGGGGCGTGTTGCGCATCGGTCGGCGGATTTTTTAAAAGACCCACCACCTCTGCACACGTTAGATTTGGTGTCATCCGGCAGCACAACACCCTCTTCATCATTGCAACAAACCTGGTATTTCGAAAACATTTGCAACAGAGATTGTGTTGTAGGTTTTTTCCGTCTTTTTTGCAACATAGATAATGTTGTGGAAGGGCTTTTGCAACATGGATGTTGTTGCAGATTTTCTTTTTTGCAATGAAAGATGATGTCGCAGCAGCACCGTCGCCGTTTGCAATTTCATCGTTGCAATTGCAATAGAGAGACGAACGGTGATGGTCATGACGCATGGAGGAGGTCGGCAGCGGTCGTGCGCCGACCTCGGGCACACCGTGGTGGCCAATAGCCTTGTGGCGGTGACGTTCGTCGTGGAGGCCGGCGATGGTGCCCATGCCCGACCCGGCTGCAACGACATTGATTCCCAGGTCACCTGCTACCTCATTGCCCATGGTCTTATCCATTTGTGTGTGTGAGAGAGAGATCGAAAAGGGAAGGAAGGAACCACTCATTATAGAGATAGTGATGGGCGGGTTGCCTCCTTATCCATTAGTCGGATAGAAGAGAGAGGTGGAAGAGGAAAATGAAGGAACCAATCATTATATCTAGTGCTAAGTGGGCCCTACATAGAATGCGCGTTGCACAGACGAGACGATGAATGCCCGCGGGCGATCCGCCAGCTGAAGCCAAGCGTTTTCCAAACAACAATAGCAAGTAAATGAAATATAAATAACAAGACCATACCAATAGCTTGAGCATGGATGGCGCACATCTCTACTATTAAAGGGGAATGCATAGTTGTTTTGTTCGATCTCCTCTCCCACGTATGTGCCTCTCCCATCGATCTCACTGATTCCTTCACCTCCTCTCATTCTGGTTTTTACGTGTTTTTTACTTGCCTAAAATCTATCTATTTTCGAGATTTTCTCACAGAAAGGATGGCTCTTTACGAAAGAAACCTATCCCTAGGTCTCTCTTGTGACCTATGGCGGCGGGGCGTGTTCCTTAGTGACGCATAGAACTGTGGAAGTATGAGTCGCTAGCTTTTCTCCCACCCTCTACCAGTGTGGTATTCTCCTCTCCTTGACACATCAATGAAGGGTGAAGCAGAACGGTAGCCAGTATTTCCCTCGGTTAGAGAACCAAAGTTATCAATCCAATAGGGAGTCACCCAAGCTAGTAACATGAGCAACACCTGCGCACAAAACACACACACACACGCGCACACACACACACACACACACACACACACACACTTGTAACAACACATCAAGTGGGGTGTCAATCCCCTTGTCTTGCTAGTTACAAGATTAAAAGCAAATGATAGAGATAGATAGTAGCAAAGTAGCACAACAAATAAAAGGAGAAATCATGTAGAAGAATTCACTAATAGAGAATAGACCCATGGGGCCATAGGTTTACTAGTGGTATCTCTCTCAAAACAAGCGAATGGCATGGTAAACAAATTACAGTTGGGCAATTGACCAGACCGCAATATTTATGACTATGATCATTCATGGCATAATTTCATATAGGCATTACGTCTGTGATAAGTAGACAGTTAATTCAACCGCATCTACTGCTATACTCCACCCCAAAACTGTTATCTAGCATGCATCTCAAGGTATTAAGTTTGCAATACACGGAGTATCACAGTAAGCAAGATGACATAATCTAGATGGGAAGAAGTCAATCAATATCACAACACCCAGTCGTTTTATCCTTAGTGGCAACAGTATAATATGTGTCTTGGCCATTATTGTCAATGGGTTAAATCACGACAATATTGAACCCACTACAAAGCACTACTCTCTTTGAAGAAAAACCCATCGAACTTGGCCAAAGAAGATAGATAGATCGGAGAGCATGCAAAGCTATTTAATTACACAACAAGAAGACCTCAAAAGATTCAATTGATTTTAATGAACAATCTTATCATAAAGTGAAAATTTGTCAGGTCCAAACAAACACACCACCGATTACATCGAATTGATACCGATCATGTGAGAAGGCTCGCGAGAACAAGGTATTGAAGATCCAAAAAGAGAGAGAGAGCCATTTGGCTACCACTATGGACCCTAAGGTATTAAATGAACTACACTCAGCATAATGGAGGCAACAAGGTTGATGAAGATGGCTCGAGCAATGGCGCCCCCTCTGGAAAAGCTCCAAAACAGGTCTCCAGATGGGATCTTAGTAAAACGGGAGCTTGCGGCGGCGATAAAATTCTTCTGAAGATATGGCGGGGGGGGTCAATATTTATAGGAATTTATGGCGGTCGAATCGACATAAGGCAGTGCAGGTGGGCCCCACATGACCAGATGGTGCACCCTACTACTTGTGAGCTGCGTTGGGATTTCCTCGAAGAGGAGAGGATGATATAGTACAATAGAGATAAGTATTTCCCTTAGTTAAGAACCAAGGTTACCAATCCTGTAGGAGAACCACACGAAACCTTGTTAACAACACCTACACACAAAAGAGCAAATACTTGCACCCAACGCGATCAAGGGGGTTGTCAATCCCCTTGGTGGTTATTTGCAAGGATCAAATCTGATAGCGATAGACAGATAAAACAAAACACACAAAATAATGGTAAATAAATTGCAGCAAGATATTTTTGGATTTTATATATGATAAAAGTAGATCCGGGGGCCATAGTTTTCACTAGAGGCTTCTCTCTTGAACAAAAAGCATACAGTGGGTAAACAAATTACTGTTGGGAAACTGACAGAAAAGCGCATAGTTACGACGATATTCAAGGCAATGATCATGTATATAGGCATCATGGCAGAGACACATAGACCGACTCCTGCCTGCACCTACTACTATTACTCCACCCATCGACCCGCTATCTAGGATGCATCTAGAGTATTAAGTTCATGAGAAATGGAGTAACGCCTTAAGCAAGATGACATGGTGTAGACAAAGTAAATCCAATCTGTCAGATTTCGGGTTCCGGCAGACCCTCAAGGTTCGAACTCTGGGGTGCGTGCGGAGATCTCACCTCCTACCTACTCATGTCTCGTTGCCTCGCAAGGATCTAAACTACACGAAGAACAAAACAAGGGACACGAGGTTTATACTAGTTCGGGCCACCATTGTGGTGTAATACCCTACTCTAGTTTGTGGTGTGGTGGATTGCCTCAGGGGCTGATGATGAACAATACAAGGAAAGAACTGCCTCGCGAGGGGAGGGGTTCTTGTGTTGGTGGTTCTGGCTAGGGTTCGATTGGTCAACCTCCTGCCTTGAGAGTGGCTAGTCCTATTTATAGAGTGAGGCCTTGGTCCTCTTCCCAAATATTGAGTGGGAAGGGCGCCAACAATTGGCCATTTTGAAGGGGAACATCTAGTACACTTATCCTGGCTAAAGTCGGTCCTCGCCTGCCAAAGACTCTGATGGTGACGCCGGCTTGGGCTCCACGATGACCTCCATCCTGTCGTTCTGCTGGTTTTGGTCTTGTTGCACCGAAATGGTTGCCTTTGCTTGATACTCTCGCCTGCGCTTGCCCCCTTTGCACCAAAGAGGAAACAAGGACCCTGCGCAGGTCGGCGCCCGCCTGGCGCCCGCCTGGCTTCGGTCGTCATGGCTTGCGTCACGGGCACCTCGTGAGGTACCCTGCCTTGATCTCTCCACCTCCTCGCGAGCCAGCCTGACGAGGCTGTGCCTGAGGAAGCTTCCTGTCGTCCGCCCCGCGAGGCTTGGCCCCTCACGAGGGTCTTGAGCATATGTTGCTGAAGATGGGCCGTACTAGGCCACTCCTTGAGCCACGCCGCAGGCCGCAGGCAGGCAAGTCTGGGTACCCCCATTCCTAGAACGCCGACAGTAGCCCCCGGGCCCAAGGCGCGCCCGGACTTGGCTTAGCAGAGAAGCAAAGGGGCAAGTGCGAAGCGCCGCGGGCCCCAACAGCCTGCGGCCTTGGGCGTCGCGTGGCGGTTGATTGGATGTGGTGTCCTTGTTTCCCCATGCTTCCTTATTTTGCGCCCAGCTAGGTGGACCCGCGGTTGCACATAGTCATCCCTCTTCCCGCTGCTCGCGCGCCTCCTGCTCTTCCTCCCCTTGAGCTCCAACCTCCGCCTCCAATCCAATATCGAACCTCCTCCTTCCTGTCGCCATGGCACCGACGAAGAAGGAGAAAGGGAAGAAGCCTGTGCCCTCGCCCCACTCGCCGTCGTCGGTGGCTCCTGTTGTCGATCAGTCGATCATACTCAACTTGGAAGCCTTGGACAAGGTTAGTTCCGCCCTCACCACCATCTTCAACGAGTGAGGGAGGACGACAGTCTGGCCCGCGTCTCACTTCTCCATTGACAGAATAGTCACCGAGGTCTGGTACTTCGCCGATGCCCTTTGGGCGGGACTAGTTCCCCCCTTTTCTGATTTCTTCAATGTCGTACTTTCCCATTATCAGATCCACATGATGCATTTGGGTCCCGAATCCATTGCTCTCCTTGCCGTTTTCGCTTTTGTTTGCGAGGCGATGGTGGGCATTCCTCCTTCAGTTGCCTTGTTGTGTCATTTCTTCTCTCCGCGCCTCAGCGACCCCACCCAATGCTCGGGGTGCGTGAGCTTCCTCGCTGCACCGGAAGCGGCAGCTTCGGGGATTGATTTTAGCCTTCCTCCGCCTGCGATTGGGTTCCGAGAGCGGTGGTTGTACGTGGATGTCGGAGTGCCCAACCCCCTGCTCTCGGAGCCAACCTTGCCCACTGTCCCCAACTCGGGCTGGGGCCATGAGACACTCATGAGCCCCCAGCTCGCCTTCGTCTGGTGTCGCTTCGGGAACTTGAGGGCGCTAGGTGTGACGGCGCCCAAGGTGGTGAAGGAGTTCCTCCAGAGGCGCATTGCCCCTCTCCAACGTCATTCCCGTCGGATGTGGACCTTCGGTGGGTGTGAAGACCGCATGAGGCTCCAGAAGGAAGATCTGGCGCCTGAAGTGCTGAGGAAGGTTCTCATGATTCTGACTGGGGACCCTTCCCCTGGCAGCCTTCGGCAAGGGGGTGCCTTGCTGTACCTTTGCTCAGGCAGGGCTGATTTTGTGAAGCAGATGCCCAGCTTCGATGAATGGGGGCTGCGCCCAGCAGGCCTCATGGGACCTCGTGAGAACCCAATTGTTGTGGTTGCCCTCCCGGTTGCCCGCGGCGGTCCTTCCTCGAGTGGTGGAGCAGGGAGACAAGGGCCGCCGGGGGCTGAGGGGGCTGCCGTCGGGATAATGACGCCACGCAGGACTCCTGAGGTGGCAGCTTCTGAGGCCTGCCCTGCGTTGGCCGAAGGCGTTGAACCACGGCCCGCAGCTTTCATGGCAGAGGCTCCCGAGGCCCCGGCCACCCCTCACAGGGCGGCACCTGGCGGCGTGCACCAGGGCAATGCCCCTGATGCCGGTCACCTTGGCGCTTCTTCCTCGCCGCAAATTGACCCTTATGCCGAGCTCCTAGGCCACTTCTGTGTGGACTTCGAGGCCCTCCGAAAGAGAAAGGAGGCCTTGGGTGGTGATGATTACCCCTGCCGCCTATTGAAGTGCAGGAAGTACTTCGCCATTGATGAGTAAGTCTTCTCCTTTCTTAGTCCCTTACTTTTCTGTGGCTTCAGTTGACCAGTGCCCTGCAGGGTCCTTCCTGCCGAGCTCATGGAGACGGCCGAGGAGCCATCCCCCCGGGCCTCTCCCTCTCCACCGACCCCAAGCGTCCCGAGCTTGAGTGCTGCCCTTGTTGTGAAGTTGGTTGGAGAGGTGAGCCGTCTTGTGGAGCATCCTGATTCTATGCACCTCGTGACCCTCCTTCGCGAGCTCTCCCGAGGCATAGCCAGCCTGCCCCGGGCTCCTCCTTTGGTCGTGGACGACGACTCGCTGAGGTCGGTCTTGCGTTCTTCCTTGGAGGACGAACCGGCTCTAGGCCAGGCTTCTAGCGGGGTGCACCCGGCCATCACGAGGGCGCCAGCCCCCAGCCCCCTGCCTAGAGGGGGCGGGCTGGTTCGTGGCCCTCCATGCGCGCCAGGGGCGGAGGACGGTGCAGAAGACGTGCTCGAGCACGCTCGGGAGCGCCGCGCCCTTCGCCAAGGGTTTCTCCAGAGGGCGGCTGATGCAGTGAGCCAGCTCGGTGTAGAGCTTGCCGGCGAGGACGTGCGCCTTGAGGCCGAGGGTCCGCGCCTAGCCGAGGAGAGGCGCAAGCTGAAGGTGGCCGTTGCCCTTGCGCGCCACCAGCGTGACCTCGACAATGCGAAGGCCGAGGCGTCGCTGGCGGCTTCTCGAGAGGCCTGCTCCCAGGCCGTCAAGGAGGCCCGGGAGGCTGACCAGCGGCGCAAGGCTGCATAGGAGCGGGCGTGGGAGCTCCAGGCCTGGAGTAGCTCCCTGGAGCAGCAGGTGGAGCTGCATGAGGCGGCCCTTGCGTCGATGAAGGGGGCTTCGGTCGACCAGGTGGAGCTCCAGAGACGTGAGGAGGCGCTGACGCTGGAGGCCGCTGAGCGCACCCTTGACCTCGAGCGGTTGGAGACGAGGGAGCGCCTGGTGGCACAGGCGGAGGATGATGTCGCCGCGCGGGAAGCCCGGGCCCAAGAAGAGGTTGACCGTCGGGTGGCGGAGGCTCGCTCGAACCTTGAGTGCGAGTATGGGGAAAGGCTGGAGCTGATCAGGGTCGAAGCAGAGGGCAGGACTGCTGCCCTTAAGGCCAAGCTGGATGAAGTGACGCGGCGCACGGACGCTTCCGGAGCCGCCCTTGGCGCAACGCAGGTGGAGCTGGCTTCCTCCCGCGCCGAGGTGCTCCTTCTTCGTCAGAGGGTTGATGAGGCTGAGGCCGTCGCGCGGCGGAACAAGGACGAGATACGCCAGCGACAGACCTTGGAGCACATGCATGGCCCTATGCTCCGCACACTCCGGGAAAGAGCTAACACGGCCTTGAGCAATATCTGCGAGGCAGCCGTTGGGGAGCCTCATGAGGTTAACTATGCTGGTAACCTTCAGTTCTTCACTGATGTGGTGACGCATCTAGAGACTCGGTCGGGCAGAGCCGACAGGTTGGTGGAGGAGAGGAGCCGTGCCCTGCTTGGACGTGCTTTTTCTCGCGTCTTCAGTCATCTTCAGGACAGGGACCCCCACTTTGACTTCGATGCCGTCATCGCACCGGTACCCCTGGCCATCCGGGGCGACCTGGCGCGTTGGGTGGAAGACAACGTGGACGCCCTCGTTAGGGCCTTCACCGCCGATGACGACGGCGTGGTTGTGGTTGCTGATGAGGGCGGCATGGTGAATGGCCCGGGTGCTGACGACGGCGACGTAGAGGGCGATGGTGAGGCCAGTGACGCCAGTGGCGACTCTGGAGGTGCCCCTGAGGATGCATTGGGGGATTTATCCGATTGACCGTGCGTTATTCCTACTTTTTACCCTGCGCAGAGAGAGCTCGGGCTTGGCCCTGAAGGTTGTAAGAGCATTTTGGGAGGGGGAGCCCCTCGTGTAAAAACTTGCAGTTAGCATTTTTGTAGACATGATGTCGCCTGCATGCCTACACCGAGCGGTTGGTCTCGTGATGAGTCAATTGTCTTGTTTACCTTCGACCCGCGTGGGTCATGAACGAGTCCGTGGGGGGCCGCGGTGTCCCGAGTGCCTCCTGAATGAACCCATTGAACCTGTAGTGAGAACCTCCTAAGAGGGCGCGGTGAAGGCAGTCCGAGCTGCGCGCATGCTGGGCCTGGCCCGACTCGCAAGGGGCTCACGAGGGGAGGCAGCTGAAGCTGGAGGGATGCAAAGCGGTGGCCAGAACACGAGAGATTGCTCGAACGAGACTAAACACCCCTTCCCCGAACACACGCAAGTCTTAAGCTCAAATCCAACTTAAATTCAAACAAGGGAAAATCGACAATCAAGGGAAAGGCAAAAAAGCAGAAACGCCGCGTCCGGCACCTAGTCTAGTCTTCGACGTCTTCTCACCAATGCAGAGCTAAGTGCTGCCACTGGGCGTGGGCGGGAGCCCCCGAGGCCCGAGGGCAGTTCTCCGGAGACTCCGGGGCGTGTACAGCCCCACTCATTATTACGTGAGAGTGTCACGGGGCGGCGAGCTTCACAGGCACTGGGCCTTCTTCACAGGTACCGGCCTTGCTTCATATCGCCAGACGAGGGCCCCGCCTTGCGCCACACTCTATTGCCATCGACGACGGCCGGAGAACGAGGACGCCGCCGATGGGATAGAACGGTTGCCAGCGGTTCCCCCGACAATCACGGGTCCTCTGCCGGGGGCAGGCCCTGAGGCACCTCCCCGGCAGAGGGCCTACCTCCTGGGGACGCCTTGCTCCGAGCGCCGCGGGGGCGAGGCCGGATCTCGGCCTCTTTCCTGCAGCCCCCGGTGCCCTCCTCCTAAGGGGTAGAAAGCTACTGGATTGGGGCAGCCATCCGCCGCGACGACCTGTACCTCTTGTGATCCATGGTTAGCGTATGCCTGCTCCTGAGGAATTAGCGGTACCCGATAGTCGCTGCCTCCAGCACGGTCAATGAGGCTCTCCTGGGGCTCCTGAAAGAGCTCAGCTTCTGGCATCTCTTCCCCCCAGCATGGGCCGAGGAACGAGCCATGGTCTTCCTCCTGCGCGTGCCCTTGATCCAGCATGTGGGGCACATATGCTTCCGGGGCCGCCGCCCCGAATGCCTCGTTGTAGTGCCCCGCGTGCCACGCAATCCTGCTGGAGGTGCCCACCTGGGGGTGGTAGCGCGGCGGCCCACCGGGACCGTGGGCTGTAGTGAATCCCCCTTCGCTGGTCGGAGGCGGAGGCGACACTGTTGGTAGCCCGGCGTTGATGGCCAGGTTGGCGTTGGGGTGGCCTTGGCATCCGCTCGGAGCTGTGCGGGCACGTGCGGGGCCTCCGTGTGGTCCGCCTTGGACCTAAGGTGGCGGCTGGGTGGAGAAGGGGTGAGCCCCCGAGGCGGCGGAGCCCAGGAGCTCTGCCACCCGCTCCAGTAGCACGTCATGGCCGCCCTCTAGCAGCCTGCATTGCAGTAGCTCTCGGGCCACCGTGAGCGCGTCCCTTGAGTTCGCCTGCTCCCGCCGAGTGTACGGCGCCGTGGCCGTGGCGTGGCTTGAGGCCCTCGCTGCCGACCGCACCTGCCGCAGCGTGAGAGCTGGCGCTGCCTGACCGCGTCGCCCTTGGCCCGCGGCGCCCTGCGGACCGCGGGATGCCTGGGGCACGGGGTTGAGGTCGGCCTGGGCAAGCGGCTCTACGCGGGCGGGCCAGGCCACCCAGGGATCAGGATTGCCCGTTGGGTCGCCGGACATGATGACGATGATGCGACAGTACGCGAGGCGGTGGGAGAAGGATTCCGGCGCACCCCTACCTGGTGCGCCAAATGTCGGATTTCGGGTTCCGGCAGACCCTCAAGGTTCGAACTCTGGGGTGCGCACGGAGATCTTACCTCCTACCTACTCACGTCTCGTCACCTCGCAAGGATCTAAACTACATGAAGAACAAAACAAGGGACACGAGGTTTATACTAGTTCGGGCCACCATTGTGGTGTAATACCCTACTCTAGTTTGTGGTGTGGTGGATTGCCTCAGGGGCTGATGATGAACAATACAAGGAAAGAACTGCCTCGCGAGGGGAGGGGTTCTTGTGTTGGTGGTTCTGGCTAGGGTTCGATTGGTCGACCTCCTTCCTTGAGAGTGGCTAGTCCTATTTATAGAGCGAGGCCTTGGTCCTCTTCCCAAATATTGAGCGGGAAGGGCGCCAACAATTGGCCATTTTGAAGAGGAACATCTAGTACACTTATCCTGGCTAAAGTCGGTCCTCGCCTGCCAAAGACTCTAATTGTGACGCCGGCTTGGGCTCCACGATGACCTCCATCCTACTGTTCTGCTGGTCTTGGTCTTGTTGCACCGAAATGGTTGCCTTTGCTTGATACTCTCGCCTGCGCTTGCCCCCTTTGCACCAAAGAGGAAACAAGGACCCTGCGTAGGCCGGCGCCCGCCTAGCGCCCGCCTGGCTTCGGTCGTCATGGCTTGCGTCACGGGCACCTCGTGAGGTACCCTGCCTTGATCTCTCCGCCTCCTCGCGAGCCAGCCTGACGAGGCTGTGCCTGAGGAAGTTTCCTGTCGTCCGCCCCGCAAGGCTTGGCCCCTCGCGAGGGTCTTGAGCATATGTTGCTGAAGATGGGCCGTACTGGGCCACTCCTTGAGCCACGCCGCAGGCCGCAGGCAGGCAAGTCTGGGTACCCCCGTTCCCAGAACGCCAACACAATCAATATGAATAAACCCTGTCGTTTCCCCTTAATGGCAACAATACAAATACGTGTCTTGTCCCCTTCTGTCACTGAGATATAGATCACTGCAAGATTGAACCCATTACAAAGCACCTCTCTCATTGCAAGATAAATCAATCTAGTTGGCCAAACCAAACGGATAGATCAGAGAGAAATACAAAGCTATAATAATCATGCATAAAAGAATTCAGAGAAGACTCAATTAATATTCATGAATAATCTGATCATAAGCCCATAATTCATTGGATCCCAACAAACACACCACAAAAGAAGATTTTACATCGAATAGATCTCCAAGAACATCGAGGAGAACATTGTATTGAAGATAAGAGAGAGAGAAGAAGCCATCTAGCTACTAGCTATGGACCCGTAGGGCTGTGGTAAACTACTCACACATCATCAGAAGGGAAGCAAGGTTGATGTAGAAGCCCTTCGTGATCGATTCCCCCTCCGACAGAGTACTGGTAAAGGCCTCCAGATGGGATCACGGAAGAACAGAAACTTGTGGCTACGGAAAAAGTATTTTGGGTGGCTCTTTGTTGGTTTCCCGATTTTAGAGAATTTATAGAGGTGGAATTAGGTCAGACGGAGCCACGAGGGGCCCACATGGCATCATGGCGTGCCTACCCCCCTAGGTCTCCTCGTTTGCCTTTTTGTCTCCTCCACAAGCTTATAGTGTCTCTCTTGTCTAGAAAAAAAATCGTCAAAACGTTTCATAGCGTTTGGACTTCATTTGGTATTGATTTCCTGGGAAACCAAAAACAGGCAAAAACCAGCAACTGACACTTGGCACTAGGCTAATAGGTTAGTCCCAAAAAATGATATATATATAATTGCATATAAAACACCCAAGATTGATACTATAATAGCATGGTACAATCAAAAACTATAGATACATTGGAGACGTATAAAGCATCTCCAAGCTTAATTCCTGCTCGTCCTCGAGTAGGTAAATGATAAAAATAGAATTTTTGATGTGGAATGATATCTAACATGTTCATCATGTAATCTTTCTTTTATGGTATGAATATTTAGATCTGAATGATTCAGCAATATTCTATAATTTGACATAAAGACATCAATACTCAGGCATACCAACAAACAATTATGCCTTTCAAAATAAAAATGCTAAAGAACACTATCCATGCAAAATCTTATAGCCTTGTCATGCTCCGTCTTCTTACACAAAGTATAAATCATGCACTACCACGGTGTTAGCAAGCAATTGGTCCATACTTTTTAACGCGCTTCAGCCTTTTCAACCCCCACGCAATACATGAGTGCAAGCCATGGATACACTGCTAGGGAAAACCTTATACACATAGGTATAGCAGTAGCGCTAGTCAAAACTAGGCGCTACTGCTACTTAGTAGTAGCGCTTGTCGCAAAAGCACGCTACAACTATAGTTACAACAGTAGCGCGCCTGCACAGAAAAGCGCTACTACTATAATTCCCACACTGTTGCCGGTAGGCTAGGAATAGTAGTAGCAGTTCTTCCTAAAGCATGCTACTGCTAAATGCTTTGTAGCAGCGCGTTTCTGGTGTAGAGCGTTATTGCTATGAAAAAGAAAATAAATAGAAAAATAAGTAGAAAAGTAAAAATCAAAGAAATAGAAAAAGGAGAAATGAAAAAAAGAAAATGTAAAGAAAAACAAAATAAAAATAAAAAATAAAAGAGAAAGGCATAGCAATAGTGTGTTTTGGCTGAACGCGCTATAGCTAACTTAGCTATAGCGCGTTTTGCCAAAACGAGCTACTGCTATTTTGACTTAACCCCGGCCGCGCGGGCTCCAAATTTTGCTAAGTCCTTCCCCCCTCTCCTCCTCTACCCCAACTCCTCCACCACCGCCGTCAATCGCCCTGCCGCCCTCGACCTCACCGTCGCCGCCCTCGACCTCACCGCCGCCGCCTGAGCCCGCCCAGGACCTTCGCCGCCTGAGCCCGAGCCTGCCCTTACCGCCGATCGTAAGGCTCTCCTTCTCCTCTCCCCTGCCCTCCTCTCTCTCTGCTAGGGCGCAATTCATATGTTGTTGTTACGCTGATGTTCATATGAACCCTAGCTGTTCATATGAACCCTAGATTTGTTAAGGGCAGTAGGCATTTTTTTAGCATTTAGGTAAAATGATTAGCAAATTTTTAGAAAATTAGCTAGGGCAAATTTTTATGAAAATGCCTAAACAGTAATTCCATCTAGGTTAATTAACTTAGGTGAATTTAGTTATGAACCCAAGGAATTAGCAGCTGTGGTAATAGTAGATGTTAATTAGATTAACTCAGGTTAATTAGGTTAGGGCAGTAGAGCAGCAACATATAACAGGACCCTAGGAATTAACTTAGGTTAATTAGGTTAGGGTAGTAGTGGTACTAGTAGATGTTAATTAGATGTTTTTAGTTAGGGAAGTCGGGTTTTACTAGGTTAATTAGGTGAAGTTAAATGAATGACCTAAATGAATGAAATTAGTAGTTAATTGAATTTTTAGGACAAATTTGTATATGCCTAAGTACTTAAGTAAATATTATTTTTAGGACAAACTTGTATATGCTTAAGTAGTTAACTAAATATATTATAGGGTTGTATATATAGTTGCTTAAGTACTTATATAGTTGTTCTGCACCCAATGTATGCTTAAGTAGTTGTATAATTCCTAGGGTTCATCAATGGGTGCTTAAGTAGTTGTAGATGCTTAAGGAGCTAGCTATGGTTCATCTAATTAGTTAGTACTTGTAGATTCTTAAGTACTAGGGCAGTAGGACATAATTTGAATTGACTTCTAGGGTTCATAATTTGAAATTTGTGTAGATTTTCTTGAAGTGTGAAACATTGAAGTGGTCATGATATATGAAAATTCCTCGATTGTGCCCAAGTGGCCTTTTGTTGTTTCTAGGGAATGAAGCCGAGTGGCCTATGTTTTGCCGGAATGTTGATTCATTTCCGTTCCGGCAAATTTCAGGTGCCCGATTTGTCCACTTTTTAGCAAAGGTCATGCCGAAATTTTCCGTGAATTTCGGGATGACTTGTGCTACAAACTAGGACATATCGAGTGCCCGGGATTTGCCGCACCGGGAAGGAATCAACGTTCCTGCAAAACATAGGCCTTTTTTATGTCATTATTCATTTTATTAGGTCTAGAATTAATTGACTAGATTTAATCGTAGGAAACATGGCTAGCAACGATGAAGGACAGGGTGCTGGTGGTTGTGACGACGTCTACCTGGCGGCAGAAGAATATTTGAACCTTGCCAACGATCAATGGTTGTTGTTGCTGGGCCCACCCGTCTCATCCGAGACCGACACCGAGCCCGGAATCGAGACTGGCGTTGAGACCCAGACCGGCACCGAGACTGGCAAAGCCATAGAAGCGAAACCGAAGAGGATATGCCGAGGCCCAAACCATCTCCTCACTACTAGACTAGTGGTCATGGAGGTGGACGATGACAATTTTGAGCCAAAACTGCCTATGGAAGCGCGCTCCTGCTATGACAATCAAATAGGTTGCATCGTACGGGAGCGCGCCACCATCAATGATGAGAAACTAAAGAAGAGGCCAAATATGAAGCACTCCCTCCTAACCCTGCTGCACTAGATATATTCTTGTTCCCGGGCCGGGATGAAATCCAATATACCGATCCACAGAAAGACCCGGCAATGAAGAAGATAAACAAATGCGCCATGACCAAGTTTAGCGACGCGTTGGCCGCCTGGAAAGTAAGGGTGAAACGCCTCATCGACAAAAAGGAACCCTACTATGAGATTGTAAAGGATAATCCAACAATCACAGAAGAGCAGTTTCAAATATTCAAGGCGGCTTGCGATGCCGAAGATGCCAAAAAAAGTCGAAGTACATGAAGGGGCTTCAAAAGAGGAACATGGGGTGCCACCACCTCGAAAGTCGTGGTTACGCAGGGAAGAGGTCCATATGGGCCAAGGAGGACGCGGAATGCGAAAGTCTAGGCATCCCAGACCCCTTGGCGGACTTCACCGTCCTGCAGGAGCATGACGTCCTCAGGGCCCGGTACCGTTGGGACCCAGTCAAGGAGGTTTTTGAGACGGACCCGGTCATGACGGAGTTCATGAGACTGTTGGTAATTTTAGTTTCTAATCAATTCGACTGCACGTTTAGTCATATTTGTAAACAATCCTTGTTCCTTTTGCAGAGAGAGCAGCACAGGATTGCAGCCGCGTTGGCGAGGCCCAAGTGGGACACCCCATTCAACCGGGTGTTTAACATATTGAAACAACTCCTGGTGGACACTCGGCCATTGTATGGACGCGTGCACGGTGTCGGAGATAGCGCCACATGGAAGAAGTACTACGGTGAGACCACGGAGGAGAGAAAGGAAAGACGGAGGTTAACTGAAGAAAGCATCGACAAGAAGGTTGAGATTGCGGTTGATAAGAATTCAGCTAAGACAGTCGCAACATCGGTAGGTGCCATAAAATGGGAGCTGGCAGTCTTGGTTCCGGCTATCACCGGTTGGAGCAGGCGAAATCCATAAAAATATGCAGCGGACTTTCCCCTTGCTGACTTCTTCGGGAGCAACTCGACTAGCGTTGCACCAGCACCTACACCTGTACCAGCACCGGCTCCCGCACCTACTCATAGCAACCCGTCCTCCGTCTTGAACGTGCTCGGCGGTGCTTCGTCTTTGGCTGAGCTCGACGCCCTCACAGTACCTGTCACACTGGCCCTCTTCAATAAATGTATAATCTCCTTTTTTTGTTGTCTTTCGGATGTCTCACATCGCAGACATGTCTTTTCAGGCCGACGCCCCATGCACCATATTGTACGACATCAACGGCCAGAAGTTGGACGTGGGAAAGGCGACGATGATGAAGCCGAAGGAACAATTGTTCCATAGCCGGCCAAGCGCCCATGATGTCTTCAAGGTTTCCGTGGCCAATGTCAAACCGGGTCACGAGAATTTGGTTCCTCCGGTACTAGGGGGAGATGACGATGAGACCCCGTGACGGCTTGGCGATTGCAAGATGTGGGTCCTGTTGTGGCCAAAGAGTCTGCTTCATGTGGAGGCGGCCTGGAGCACACCCATGACCATGCAACCTCCGCAAGGTATGAACATCAGCACCCCACCTACCCAATTAGCGTCGCCTATCGTGTTGGGTGATAGCGGACTGGGTAAGGAAGAGGCTCCATTAGTCACTGATGATGTCGCCATAGATGATGATGAGGATGACGATGACGATGACACTCAACAGTATCTCAATACTGTCGCCATTGATGACGGAGGATTGATGGCTTAGCAGTATGAGTACTCGGGGTTTGAGCGTCATGATTCAGTGCCTGAATTGCTGCCTCCGGAGCTTGAACATACTATTCCACCAAAGAAGCATCAGAAGAGAGCGAGGAAAGGCAACAATAAAGCTGCTGCTATGATCCAGCCGCCTCCGCAGCCTTCGGTTCAAGACCGTATACCTATCCGCAATGCGGCGAAATTCCATATCCCGGGTGAACCAATCCTACCTGAGGCATCGGTACAGGCCATACACGGTGATCTAAGGAGACTTCATGACGATGTGTTGCAGAGAGAGAAAAGCCTAATCGCCTCGGAAAATCCAGGATACCCACTCTACGTGGTTAACATGCCGCGAAAAAGGTTGTACGTCGACTCATTCCCCGCGGAGAAGTTCTTCCTTTGATTCGATTACATCTTCGACATGTTTCACTTGAAGAAGCTATATTTTACGTTTGTCCGCCTTTATGCCTTGTACATGAACTACATCATCGGGATTGAGCAGATACCTTATATCTGTGTCGCTAACCCATACTTCATGCATGAGGGCTTATTGGCAGTCTGCATAGAGCACCGTCAATACGTGAGGGACTACATCATCGATTTCATGGTAGCCAATAAGGACAAGGAGACAATTCTCGTGCCTTATCATCCCCTGTAAGTCATCCGCGCGGATATCGTTCCTTCGATTTCAATCATTCATTTGCATGGTGGAGGCTAACTAATTTGAGGTGTACTTATTTTGCGCAGCCACGGGCACGCCATCCTCATCATCCTTTACCCCCGATACTCCCACGCTCTTTCCTTGGACTCGTCAAAGAACATGAACAAAAAGGATTAGACCCACATCAAGTCTGTTCTCGATAGTGCAATCTTTTTCTACGTCGTACAGGGTGGAGAGATCAAGGATAAGAAGAAGAGGAGCGACAGGCCCGCCTTCAGCCATAAGACTGACTTCTGCTACATCCAACAACCGAGTGATACTCTTAGTGATGGATTCTATGTCCTACACCACATGCTGGAGTACAAACAGGATCAGCAGAACCTTCGCATGTCACCTACATCCGGGGATGCCCATATTCTGAAATGGGCAAGGAACGTAGGAGATATCAAGGATCGCCGGCTTTGAGCTGAGTTCTATCACATCCAACGCGAACTTGCCCAAATCATCATGAAGGAGGTCCTCGAAAAAACAGGGTTGTTCTACGAGGAAGGGCAAATGTCACGGGAAGACGTCCGAACACGCGTAGCCGCTCAGCGTCTCGACCTGAAGCCTTTCACTATGCTCGGGGACTATCTCCCTGACTTGGATGGATGGCACGACATGTTGTGATTGTCGATATATGACAATATGTCCGTTTAGTCCATACTTTCTATATGACGAAACTTTGAGTTATGCATGATGAAACTTTATTTGTGATGTAATTAAACCGTCCTCCTTGACTAGCGAAGATCACTCTAGTTAGGGCATTTTGGGTACGATGAACTTTGTTATTTATGCTTATGATATGTTGCTTCTATTTTTGCCAAGTCTGTGTGACGCCTGGATAATCAAGCTACAGTAACCATCTACTAATATTGCCACCTCACCTCGATTATTGTTGCTAATCTCACGTTAGTTCGAAACCGATTCAGATTCAAATTCAAAATCAAGCAAACAAAAAAAGTCTTCAAAAACTGAAACTAAAATGTTTGGGTTGTGTCAAATAAATTGTAAGTAGTAACAGTGGAGAAACCACATTTTTATAAAATAATTAAATGCTCTAAATTAATTAAAGCAGCAACTAGAACAATTAATTAAATCTCTTTTCAAGCTATAAGGTTAGAAACTAATTTTAATTAAATGCCTAACTAGTATTGGCAGTGGTATAATTGGTAATACTACATTAGGTGTTGTTTTTACAATGAACAAAACTAAAATGAGTAGTAAATAAAATAGCAAAACTAATTAACAGGAAAAGTAAACAAAAGATAAAACGGAAAACAAAGAACCCCCTACCCCCGGGCCAAGGCCCAGTTGGCCTAGCGACCAGGCCAGCCCACCCCGCGCCCCAGCATACTTACCCCCCGGTCCACCCGACCGAAACCCTAACCGTCCCACTTCTCCTCCCGATCCCCCACTCTCCCCTCGCGCCCCCTCATCTCGGACCCGATCTGGATCGGGAACGTGACGTCGCCCTCGCCACAACAACCGACGCCGCCTGTCCCTGTCCCTACCTCGTCGCTGCCAACAACCTCGTCGCTAGACCTCCTCGCACCTATCCGTCGCCGGAGCCACGTCGCCACGCAGATCATCGTCGCCGCCTGGACATCGCCGAGGCTGCCCCTCGACTCCACGCCAACGCCAGCGAGCAGGAGCTTCACCAAGTCGCTGTCGTCGTCTCTTCTTCAACCTCAACCGCCTCTTCGATCCCCGTCGAGCCCGCTGCCATCCCTACAGCTCCTCTGTGAGCCGCCGCCTGTTCCCCCTCCCCTTGCTCGATTAGGCCGTCCCTAGCGCCATTTGTCGTGGGGCCGAACTCCGGCCGCCGCTTGCTGTCAGCGTAGGCAGCATTCTCGGCCTCCCCGACGACTTGTCAGGACCATAGTCCGACGCGGTGCCTCCCATGCTGTCGGACTCGCCCAACCACGTTCCTGTTCCTAGCCAGAGGGGCGATTCCGGCGAGCTCCCACATGGCGTCACCGTGTTCTGCCTCGCCGACCTGGTCGACCCTTCGAACCGTCCCATGGGCCACTGACAGGTGGACCCCACAGGATTAGCTGCTAAGCTGGCCTCTAATCTACCACCCATGTGTAAATGACAAATGGGACCCACGTCCAAATTAACCTAGGATTAACTAAACAAACCTAGTGACCTGCTGACAGGTGGGTCCAACCCTTTTAATTAACCCACTTCATAAATAACCCTCGTTAGCGTTGCAGCCAATGACATGTGGGCCCCGTGCTTAATTAAACTGGTTTTATAATTAAAACTTAAACTGTTAATTAGTTAGTCACCGCCAGATGGGGCCCACCCCCACTAACAAAACCTTCTAGTTTAAATTAAACCCTGTTAAATAACTTTGTCTATTACAGGTGGACCCCCCTCCTTGGTCAGTTTGACCAGTCAACAACTGACTGTTGACTGCTGACTTAGCAGTCAACAGGGGCCATTGTCAGCCTCTAACAACTCTGCTGGGTACACTTTAGTGTGTACTCATAACAAATTGCTATTTAATTTTCAATTAATAATAATTTCAAAAATGAATAAAACTTTGAAAAATCATATAAAATAAACCATAGCTCGGATGAAAATACTTTCTACATGAAAGTTGCTCAGAACGACGAGACGAATCCGAATACGCAGCCCGTTCGTCCGCCACATGTCCCTAGCATAGTGAACCTACAACATTTCACCTCCAGTTCACCTGTCCGAAAATGCGAAACCCCAGGGATACTTTCCCGGATGTTTCCCCCTTTCGCCGGTATCACCTACTACCGCGTTAGGGCACACCTAACCCTGCTCATTGTCATGTCATGCATCATCATGCTTATGTTTGCATTGTATTTACTATTTCTTCCCCCTCTTCTCTCCGGTAGACTACGGGACCGATGCTGCTGCTGCCCAGTTTGACTCCGGAGTTGATGACCCCTCCTTGCCAGAGCAACCAGGCAAGCCCCCCTTAATCACCAGATATCGCCTATTCTTCTCTATACTGCTTGCATTAGAGTAGTGTAGCATGTTACTATTCGGTTACTCCTATTCTGTTGCATAGCCTGTCATTGTTGCCATAGTCATTGATACCTTACCCGCAATCCTAAATGCTTAGTATAGGATGCTAGTTTATCATCGTTGGCCCTACATTCTTGTCAGCCTGCCTTGCTATACTATTGGGCCGTGATCACTCGGGAGGTGATCACGGGTATATATATATACATATTATACAGATGGTGACTAAAGTCGGGTCGGCTCATTGAGTGCCCGCGAGTGATTCACGGATTGGGGGCTAAAAGGACCTTTGTCCCGACGGCCCTCTGTGTGGATATTTGTGGCAGAGCGACAGGGCAGGTTGAGACCACTTAGGTGAGAGGTGGGCCTGGCCCTGGTCGGCGTTCACGGTTGCTTCATATTAACACGCTTAATGAGATCTTGGTATTTGACCTGAGTCTGGCCACTGGCCTATACGCACTAACCAACTACGCGGGAAAGATATGGGCACTCGATGTCGTGGTATCAGCCGAAGCCTTCTAGACGTCAGCGACTGAGCGGCGCGCGCCGGATTGGACTGGAACGTCTGCTCTTGTATTAGGGAGGCTAGGTCTGCTTCCGCCCGCCCACGCAATGTGCAGGTGTGCAACGGGCGATGGGCCCAGACCCCTGCGCCATAGGAGTTAGACCAGCATGCTGACCTCTCTGTTAGGCCTAGGTGGGGCTGCAACGTGTTGATCTTCCGAGGCCGGGCATGACCCAGGAAAGTGTGTCCGGCCAAATGGGATCGAGCGTGTTGGGTTATGTGGTGCACCCCTGCAGGGAAGTTTATCTATTCGAATAGCCGTGTCCCTCAATAAAAGGACAACCCGGAGTTGTACCTTGACCTTATGACAACTAGAACCGGATACTTAATAAAACACACCCAGACAAGTTCCACAGACAACCCGGTGATCGCTTTCCCACAGGGCGACAAGGGGAGGATCGCCGGGTAGGATTATGCTATGCGATGCTACTTGGAGGACTTCAATCTACTCTCTTCTACTTGCTATAAGACGGAGGCTGCCAGAAGCGTAGTCTTCGATAGGACTAGCCATCGCCCTATTATTCTGGCATTCTGAAGTTCAGTCCACCGATATTGCCTCTTTACACATATACCCATGCATATGTAGTGTAGATCCTTGCTTGCGAGTACTTTGGATGAGTACTCACGATTGCTTTGTTCCCTCTTTTCCCCCGTTTCCTCTTCTTCTCGGATACCGCAACCAGAGGTTGGAGCCCAGGAGCCAGACGCCACCATCGACGACAACTACTACACTGGAGGTGCCTACTACTACGTGCAGGCTGCTGACGACGACCAGGAGTAGTTAGGAGGATCCCAGGTAGGAGGCCTGCGCCTCTTTTGATCTGTATCCCAGTTTGTGCTAGCCATCTTATGGCAACTTGTTTAACTTATGTCTATACTCAGATATTGTTGCTTCCGCTGACTCGTTTATGTCCGAGCACTTGTATTCGAGCCCTCGAGGCCCCTGGCTTGTAATATGATGCTTGTATGTCTTATTTTACTTTTAGAGGTGTGTTGTGATATCTTCCCGTGAGTCCCTGATCTTGATCGTACACATTTGTGTGCATGATTAGTATACGATTGAATCGGGGGCATCACAAGTTGGTATTAGAGCCGACTGCCTGTAGGAATCCCCCTTTCCAACTCCTTGGCCGAAGTTGAGTCTAGTCATTGAAAAAGTTTTACTAACATGGCTGTGCGGCTTACGGGCCCACGTCACCATTGGGTGGTATTAGGATCTTTTACTCCTCGTCTATACTCTCGGACTCTGCTCTCTCTTCTATTCGGGTTAAATGAAATTTGCTAACTCTAACATTAGGATCTCGTGATCACTTCCACCCGGAGAGCCCCGTGTTACCAATGACCGCCTGCTGCACCAGAAGATTCTGAAGATACTCTATGATGTGCTCTCGAGACTATGTGCCATCGCTTTTGCAATTCACTTCCATCGATAATTCCCTCTAGATAACTACTCACACCTGCCATTCATATTGTCATCCCCAGTTTCTCTTGTTATTTCAAGATGTCCTGAAATACTCTCCGATATTCCAAGAATTCTTTGTGCTTACTGCCCTACAGTTCCTTGCGACATGAATACCCCTACGGTTAATTACTCGTGCTTGCCGAGTATCCGTTCGTCCAATGTTGTTCATGTGTTTCACAAAATTCTTTGGAATGCTATTCGATCTTTTAAAAATCCTCAACAACCTATTGTTCTTGAAATTCTTGCTTACTGACATTATGGTTAATTCCATATGACTAGTAGTCCTCGTTAACATCCCCTGTCTTAGTCATTTTGTGCCTATTTATTCAATGTGTGCGTACGCACGCAGTCATCAGGTTATCCTTTTTAAAAATTATCTTTCTGGCTCAGGCGTCATTCCGGACATGAGTTGGTTCTCCGTAATTCAAACCTTTATTGATTGCCTAACTAAGTGTTTTCAACTTATCCATCCTTGATCAGAGCGTCTGCTTCTCATCCTTCGTTTTGGAAACCATAATTTCTTTCTACTTAAGCATCAGACTAATCAGGTGATTCTTGAATCTGATGCTTCTGCATTCTTCTTCCTCTGAGTGAGTACCAATACTCATATCGGCTCTGTTGTGGATCGCCCGATCCATTGTTGGATTGTTATCCGACAGTGTCCTTCATATTCAATCACCTTGTGAGTCCTTCCCCTGATACATAATGCCTTTGGTAATTTGTATCCTCTTCTTGGCCAACCATGCTCTGCTTTCGAGTTGGTGATATTTACTCTTGGAACTTGTGATATATGTTTCTAAGATATCCCGATGGGTTGAACCTTATGCCTTCCTTAATCTGTGTGAACCCAAAAACTTTTCACGGGTCATACTCCTCTAGTAATTCACCCGGTAGGTTTTCACACTGAAATCATTTTTATTAGAGCAGTGAATGAATGGTCTCGCATTGGAGAAGTGGTAGTCGACCTTGAACCTCGTGTTCATGCCCATGTACACGATGTAGATCTTATCATTAAAGCTTCTCTTAAATTAATTATTCCTTTGGTATAAGTTCATCTTATATCTGGGATCTGGCCTTTTGCAATCATGGTTCCGACCATGTTCTCCTTTAAATACCATTTCTCGTGCAAGTTTAAGCACTTGTCTTCCGCAGAGCAATACCCAAGTTAAACCTCTACTTTGATCTGTCGTCGAGTATTACCCCCTGGTATCTCGAGATTATCATGGAATTGCATAACTTCTTATGAGCTCTTCATCAAGTAATACATTCTCACTGATTCCAATTTTTCATGGGCTCTGAGTTATTAAACACTCAAGGACACCGACAAGTGAATCGATTCCACACTCCGATTCAATAACTCTAAGTAATCTTCATTGCTTACGAGTTTAATACTCCATCATGTCATTCCTAGTCTTATCGGCTACATCATTATCATGCTAAATTTAACTGTGTTATCTGATTCTTTCCGGAGCACAAATTTCGACGTTGAGCTAATCTTACGTCGATCTTCCTTGTCATATCATTTCTCCTTGAACAACAAACTTGATTTCGAGTTTGTGTCGTACCCATGGTTCCAATAACCTTTCGCTTCATCATTCCTTCAAATTGATGTCATCGCCGATCGATTACATATTCATGAGATCTCTCGACAAATGTGTCGGATCACCTTCAACACTTTGACTTCTTACAAGATGTCAATTGTGTTCATGATGAGAAATACCCTCCTTGCCCTCGATGATTTTTATTATCATCGACAACACCCTTGACTTCCTTTCATCGCAAACTTGTCCACATTATGAATACAACTTGCTCCCAGCTAGTGTTGTGTTCTGCCTTGAAGTATTACCGTATTTTATGTCAAGGATGTTGTGAGGATTACTCCACCTCTTAAAAATTCTTGATGCAGTAATACTTCTCGCCATCTCCGTTCATATCTTGGTCCCGAGTTGTTTCTAACCACATTACCAACCATTGAACTATGATGTGTGAATTCAAAACTTCTAGTAACCCTATTGCGTTGAAGTTAATGGTCGACATTTCATTCTTAGACCATTGGTTATCGAATCACCATTCTAACATCGGTCATGCTACATAAGCCCATATTCTGGGTGCACCTTTCAACTGAGGTTTAATTGGGTATGTTTTCCTCGAGCATATCTCATTATATCCTTTGATCTGACAAATGTTATCTCCTTGTTCACATAATTGTGGAAATCCATCCTTTGAAATTCTCGATGAATTGTCGCTAAGCCCATCAGCCACCTCCTCATCCCATCCTTGGTTTAATAATGAACTATTGTTTGAGGAACCCGCTCCCATAGTCCATTTCCCGAGAATCTTGCAATGTCATTTCGTCGATTTGTGTTGCACCTTTCCTTCTCAGGTATCATGAGTCCTGAGGTATCATGACACCAATCGGATCCGAATCTTGGTCAGATATGATGGTTGGGACAACTTTCCAGGAGTTATGATGTTGGTCCTTTGATGACCCGGTAATATGGTGTCAGGCTTAACACCCCCTGGCTGGAGGACCTATCATTATAACTTCTTTAGCAAGGTTAGCCGTTTTTCCATGAGAAAATTGCAAGACTTGTTCTACAAGTTGTTCCTGATGGATCCTTTGTGTATCCAAAGTCCGACCTTGCTTGAAGACCATATCAATGCTATCTCGAAGCATGTCTGTGGTACTCCCATCTTCAATAAGAGCATTTGAAGCACAATGCAATTTTTTCCTTATCAATTATCCAAGCACCGTTGTATGGATAATGCCATGAAATCTTCTCTCCCCTCATCTAAAGGGTTTTCTATTTATATCTTGCCATGGATATCATGCTCTATTTGACCTTGGAAAGGATATACCCCTGAATTATGTGTTTAAACACCTTTTCCTTTCCATTGTTTTGTTTAATATTTCTTGTGATCTATATGATCTAAGCAGTAATAATTCACTTCTTATGTAAACACCTCATTGTGTCATTTTGTCATTAAGACCCTGTTACTATTGTTAATGACATTTCGATAACCACTGATGGACGAGAACTTTGCCTATTGGTCCGCCTCATTCAACGAGCAGGAAGATGGTTCTCTTTGTCCCTCACCTTGGTACCGACATTGTTGCCAACATAACCGACAGGCTATCCTCTGTCATGCCTTGCTATCGTGACCGTGCAAGATCTCAGCACCCCTTATCTACTTTTGACCACATGGTGGGCCCATAACCCACAGTTCCACATGATCGAAACCTGACTCTCATGTACGCCCTTGTTTCCAAAGTTATTCCTCGCGCTTGAATTCATATGTAATTCACGGGGTCACTTTCCTAGTAAACTATTATGGTATCTGACGCAATACTTATTCTTGTTGCTCTAGACCCCTTTTGCACTTTGTTTCAGGCATATATCGATTGCCTACTCGCTTGAAACTTCCCATGATACCTCCTTACTTTGCTCTCGATATTTTCTTAAGATTCGATTCGAGAGTTACTTCCCGCCATCTTTCCTGATGTTATCTACCAGATAAGCAGCATTGTAGCGGTCAGTTCTTCCGGAGTTACCCCTTGTCCTTCATATGTATGACGAAGACTCCGAAGAAAAGATGACGACTTCATCATGATGACCTGAAGCAGAGAAATGAAGACACCAATGTAATGGATCGACCTCTTCAAGAAGAGCAACCAAGACTGAGAAGACTCGTTAGAATTCTGTAACCAAATCCCTTCCCTCTTACTCCCCCCTTAAATATCGGGACGAGATTTCTTGTAGTGGAGGAGAATTGTGATGCCCGGATAATCAAGCTACAGTAACCATCTACTAATGATGCCACCTCACCATGATTACTGTTGCTAATCTCACGTTAGTTCGAAACCGATTCAGATTCAAATTCAAAATCAAGCAAACAATAAAAGTCTTCAAAAACTGAAACTAAAATGTCCGGGTTGTGTCAAATAAATCATAAGTAGTAACGGTGGAGAAACCACATTTTTATAAAATAATTAAATGCTCTAAATTAATTAAAGCAGCAACTAGAACAATTAATTAAATATCTTTTCAAGCTATAAGGTTAGAAACTAATTTTAATTAAATGCTAGTATTGGCAGTGGTATAACTCATAATACTACATTAGGTGTTGTTTTTACAATGAACAAAACTAAAATGAGTAGTAAATAAAATAGCAAAACTAATTAACAGGAAAAGTAAACAAAAGATAAAACGGAAAACAAAGAACCCCCCCACCCCCGGGCCAAGGCCCAGTTGGCCTAGCGACCAAGCCAGCCCACCCCGCGCCCCAGCCTACTTACCCCCGGTCCACCCGATCGAAACCCTAACCGTCCCACTTCTCCTCCCGATCCCCCACTCTCCCCTCGCGCCCCCTCCTCTCAGTCCCGATCTGGATCGGGAACGTGACGTTGCCCTCACCACAACAACCGACGCCGCCTGTCCCTGTCCCTACCTCGTCGTTACCGACCACCTCGTCGCTGGACCTCCTCGCACCTCTCCGTCGCCGGAGCCACGTCGCCACGCAGATCATCAGCGCCGCCTGGACATCGCCGAGGCTACCCCTCAACTCCACGCCAACGCCAGCGAGTAGGAGCTTCACCAAGTCGCCGTCGTCGTCTCTTCTTCAACCTCGACCGCCTCTTCGATCCCCGTCGAGCCCGCTGCCATCCCTACAGCCCCTTGCTCGATTAGGCCGTCCCTGGCGCCGTTTGTCGCGGGGCCGAACTCCGGCCGCCGCTTGCTGTCAGCGTAGGCAGCGTTCTCGGCCTCCCCGGCGACTTGTCACGACCACCGTCCGATGCGGCGCCTCCCATGTCATCGGACGCGCCCAACCACGTGCCTGTTCCTGGCCAGAGGGGCGATTCCAGTGAGCTCCCGCATGGCGTCACCGTGTTCTGCCTCGCCGACCTGGTCGACCCTTCGAACCGTCCCATGGGCCACTGACAGGTGGACCCCGTAGGATTAGCTGCTAAGCTGGCCTCTAATGTACCACCCATGTGTAAATGAAAAATGGGACCCACATCCAAATTAACCTAGGATTAACTAAACAAACCTAGTGACCTGCTGACAAGTGGGTCCAACCCTTTTAATTAACCCACTTCATAAATAACCCTGGTTAGCGTTGCAGCCAATGACATGTGGGCCCCGTGCTTAATTAAACTGGTTTTATAATTAAAACTTAAACTGTTAATTAGTTAGTCACTGCCAGATGGGGCCCACCCCCACTAACAAAACCTTCTAGTTTAAATTAAACCCTGTTAAATAACTCTGTCTATTACAGGTGGACCCCCCCTCCTTGGTCAGTTTGACCAGTCAACAGCTGACTGTTGACTGCTGACTCAGCAGTCAACAGGGGCCACTGTCAGCCTCTAACAACTCTGCTGGGTACACTTCAGTGTGTACTCATAGCAAATTGCTATTTAATTTTCAATTAATAATAATTTCAAAAATGAATAAAACTTTGAAAAATCATATAAAATAAACCATAGCTCGGATGAAAATACTTTCTACATGAAAGTTGCTCAGAACAACGAGACAAATCCGAATGCGCAACCCATTCGTCTGCCACGCGTCCCTAGCATAGTGAACCTGCAACATTTCACCTCCGGTTCACCTGTCCGAAAACGCGAAACCCCGGGGATACTTTCCCGAATGTTTCCCCCTTTCGCCGGTATCACCTACTACAGCGGTAGGGCACACCTAACACCGCTCATTGTCATGTCATGCATCGTCACGCTGATGTTTCCATTGTATTTACTGTTTCTTCCCCCTCTTCTCTCCGGTAGACTACGAGACCGACGCTGCTGCTGCCCAGTTCGACTCCGGAGTTGACGACCCCTCCTTGTCAGAGCAACCGGGGAAGCCCCCCCCTTGATCACCAGATATCGCCTATTCTTCTCTATACTGCTTGCATTAGAGTAGTGTAGCATGTTACTGTTCGGTTACTCCTATTCTGTTGCATAGCCTGTCATTGTTGCTAGAGTCATTGATACCTTACCCGCAATCCTAAATGCTTAGTATAGGATGCTAGTTTATCATCATTGGCCCTACATTCTTGTTAGTCTGCCTTGCTATACTATTGGGCCGTGATCACTCGAGAGGTGATCACGGGTATATACTATACATATATACATATTATACAGATGGTGACTAAAGTCGGGTCGACTCGTTGAGTGCCCGCGAGTGATTCACGGATTGGGGGCTGAAAGGACCTTTGTCCCGACGGCCCTCTGTGTGGATATTTGTGGCAAAGCGACAGGGCAGGTTGAGACCACCTAGGTAAGAGGTGGGCCTGGCCCTGGTCGGTGTTCGCGGTTGCTTCATATTAATACGCTTAACGAGATCTTGGTATTTGATCTGAGTCTGGCCACTGGCCTATACGCACTAACAAACTACACGGGAAAGATATGGCACTCGACATCGTGGTATCAGCCGAAGCCTTCTAGACATCAGCGACTGAGCGGCGCGCGCCGGATTGGACTGGAACGTCTGCTCTTGTATTAGGGAGGCTAGGTCTGCTTCCGCCCGCCCACGCAACGTGCAGGTGTGCAACGGGCGATGGGCCCAGACCCCTGCGCCATAGGAGTTAGACCAGCATGCTGACCTCTCTGTTAGGCCTAGGTGGGGCTGCGACGTGTTGATCTTCCGAGGCCGGGCATGACCCAGGAAAGTGTGTTCGGCCAAATGGGATCGAGCGTGTTGGGTTATGTGGTGCACCCCTGCAGGGAAGTTTATCTATTCGAATAGCCGTGTCCCTCGGTAAAAGGACGACCCAGAGTTGTACCTTGACCTTATGACAACTAGAACCGGATACTTAATAAAACACACCCAAACAAGTTCCATAGACAACCCGGTGATCGCTTTTCCACAGGGCGACGAGGGAAGGATCGCCGGGTAGGATTATGCTATGCGATGCTACTTGGAGGACTTCAATCTACTCTCTTCTACTTGCTGCAAGACGGAGGCTGCCAGAAGCATAGTCTTCGATAGGACTAGCTATCCCCCTATTATTCTGGCACTATGCAGTTCAGTCCACCGATATTGCCTCTTTACACATATACCCATGCATATGTAGTGTAGATCCTTGCTTCCGAGTACTTTGGATGAGTACTCATGGTTGCTTTGTTCCTTCTTTTCCCCCGTTTCCTCTTCTTCTCGGATACCGCAACCAGACGTTGGAGCCCAGGAGCCAGACGCCACCGTCGATGACGACTACTACACTGGAGGTGCTTACTACTACGTGCAGGCTGCGGACGACGACCAGGAGTAGTTAGGAGGATCCCAGGTAGGAGGCCTGCGCCTCTTTCGATCTGTATGCCAGTTTGTGCTAGCCATCTTATGGCAACTTGTTTAACTTATGTCTGTACTCAGATATTGTTGCTTACGCTGACTCGTTTATGTCCGAGCACTTGTATTCGAGCCCTTGAGGTCCTTGGCTTGTAATATGATGCTTGTATGTCTTATTTTACTTTTAGAGTTGTGTTGTGATATCTTCCCATGAGTCCCTGATCTTGATCGTACACATTTGTGTGCATGATTAGTGTACGATTGAATCGGGGGCGTCACAGTCTGTCTCTTTTTGGTGCTCAACTATATATGTTGCATATCATCGACTCATGTGACGACGCAGGTGCATAGATCATTGATTGCGAAGAGGTGCTACACCAGGAGTATACGGCGAGTGGCCGGAGTGTCAGGCCCAGGTGTACCGGTTTCCGGTTTCCGAGCGACACCCAGTAGTTAGTTTAGGTTCACGCTAGTGTGAGAGAGGGATACGAACTCATGTACTGCATAGTTCCGCTCTCACTCATAGTGATAGCTCTTCTCGCGTATATCATTGATTAGATTGATGACAATGTAGTTGCAAGAACTTGTATCGCTATTTTTGAGATGATGACGAGAAACCACTTTGTGTTGGATGATGATTATGATGATGACATGATTTGATGCTATGATTACATTTCTATGTGTATGATATGCTAAAGATTATTGTATAAAGCCTATACAAATACAAAAAAAATATGCAAAATAATAATAAAACTAACAGTAGCGAGGGGAGTAGAGTTAGCAGCAACGCGCCCTTACCAGTAGCGTGCCCTAGATTAAAGCGCTGCAGATATTAGCAGTAATGCATTGTGCTAAAGCTCGCTGCTGCTAGCCATGTATAGCAGTAACGTGGGTCAGCACGCACTATTGATACATGTTAGTTGTAATGCCATATCAGTAGCGCGGTGCCCTGCGCTACTAATACACCTAATACGCGCGCTACTGCTAGGCTTTTCCCTAGTAGTGATATAGCACTATGGGTGGAATAGAATATGGTGGTAGGGACTAATATGGTGAAGACAAAAAAGAGGAGAATGTCTCACATCGACGAGGCTAATCAACGGGCAATGGAGATGCGCATCCATTGATATCAATGCAAGCAATAGGGTTTGCCATGCAATAGATGAACTAAGAGCTATAAGTGTACGAAAGGTCAAAATGAAAACTAAGTGGGTGTGCATCCAACTTGCTTGCTCTAGAAGACCTCGGGCATTTGAGGAAGCCCATCATCAAAATATACAAGCCAAGTTCTATATGAAAAGTTCCCACTAGTATATGAAAGTGACTACATAGGAGACTCTTTATATGAAAAACATTGGTGCTACTTTGAAGCACAAGTGTGGAAAAAGATAGTAACATTCTCTATTTTTCTCTCATGTTTTTGGTGGGCTCTTTTTGGCCTATTTTTTCTATGCTCTTTTTGGCCTCCTTTTTTTTCTCATTGGGACAATGCTCTAATAATGAATAATGATGATCATCACACTTCTATTTACTTACAACTCAAAATTACAACTCGATACTAGAACATATTATGACTCTATATGAATGCCTCTTGTAGTGTACCAGGATGTGCAATGATCTAGCGTAACATGTATAAAAATGATGAAAGGTGGCTAAGCCACAAATACTATGTCAGCAAAGTGCTACTATGCATGCCCCTAGGGGGGAGGTTGGTAGGAGTTAACTATCACCCGCCCCCAACCTTCACGCAAAGGAAGACACTCAATAATAAATTGTGCTCCAACTTCTTAGCGTAACGAGAGATTATACGTGCATCCTTCGGGAATCACAAACCTTAACACCAATATTCTTACTAAACCACAATCATTCACTAGTACCTCCCACATATTACCATCCTTATATCGCAAAAATATTGCAAGGAATCAAACTTATCATATTCAGTGATCTACATGAAAGTTTTTATTATATCCCTCTAGAATACCTATCATATTAGGACCAGTTTCATAAGGGACAATTATATTTTTGCCCCTAGTTGGAACCTACCCACGGATTTTTCCCTTACTTTTCGACTCTGCTCAGCTTTGCCCTTAAGATTTTCCTCCAAGATCGCCTGAATGCCCTTTGACCATTTGATCAATACTTTGAAAATTCATAACAAATTGATATGAACTCAGAAAAATGCAAATAAAGTATCAAAATGTTCAAATAAACATTACCTTTATGTGTATGTCATTTGCATTCAGGACAAAAGTACCGTTTAAACAACCTAAGATTATTAATATTATTAACATTACTAAAAATAAAAAGGTATAAACAATACTTTTTCCAGGAACAAAAATGACATGCAAATGTAGGTGACGTTTTCTGAACATCTGATATCTTATTTGCATTTTTCTGAGTTCATCTCAACTTCACCTACATTTGCGTGTAATTTTTATTCCTAAAAAAGTTATGTTTATACCTTTTTATTTTTAGTAATGTTAATAACATTAATAACCTTAGGTTGTTTAAACAGTACTTTTGTCCTGAATGCAAATGACATACACATAAAAGTAATGTTTATCTGAACATTTCAATATCTTATTTGCATTTTTTGAGTTCATATCAGTTTTTTTATGAATTTTTGAAGTATTGGTGAAACGGTCAAAGGGCATTCAGGTGACCTCAGAGAAAAATCTAAGGGAAAAATCGAGCAGAGTCGAAAAGTAAGGGCAAAACCCGTGGGTAGGTTCCAGCCAGGGGCAAAAATGCATTTGTCCCAATTCATAACCCTTGCATATTGCCATCACTATTATCAACTCTCAAAATGATATAAGTGAAGCATGAGAGTATAATTATTTCTTTAAAATATAACCACCACCATGCTCTAAAAGATATAAGTGAAGTACTAGAGCAACTGCCTAGCTCGAAAGAAATAAGTGAAGCACAAAGAGTATTCTAACAAATCACGAATAAATGTGTGTCCCTATCAAAAGGTGTGTCCAGCAAAGACGATTGCGGCAAACTAAAGAGCAAACAAAGCAAAGACTCATATAATACATGACGCTCCAAGCAAAACTCATACCATGTGATGAATAAAAATATAGCTCCAAGTAATTTACCAATGGTTGGTAGAAGAAAAAGGGGATGCCATCCGGGGCATCCCCAAGCTTAGAGTCTTGGGTGTCCTTGAATATTACCTTGTTGTGCCTTGGGCATCCCCAAGCTTAGGGTCTTGCCACTCCTTATTCTTTCATCCATCACGATCTCACTTAAAACTTGAAAACTTCAGCACACATAACTCAACAGAAACTCGCGAGATCCGTTAGTATAACAAGCAAATGATAAAGTTTAGGTACTGTTGTAAACCCATTCATATTTTATTATTGCATAATACCTACTATATTAGAACTTCTCCATGACTTATACCCCCCGATACAAAATCAAAACAAGCAAATTATGCAACAAAAAAAGAATCTGTCAAAAATAGAACTACGTGTAATGATCTGGACAAACACAATAATTGTGTAACTCCCAAAATCCTAAAAACTTAGGACAACGTGGGAAATTTGTATATCAATCATGTGTAAAAAAATCAGAATTTTATCACGTTCCGGTGAATTTAAACAATTATGTTATGGGGCATAAAAGTTTCTATTTTTCCACAGAATCAAATTAACTATCAACCAAATCATCCCAAAGGCTTTACTTGGCACAAACACTAATTTGAACACAAAACACAACCACAATTCTGTGCACACTCAAAAATAAAAAATAAAAAGGAAAAATAAAGATAACTATTGGGTTGCCTCCCAACAAGCCCTATTGTTTTACGCCCCTAGTTAGGTGTAACGCATAGTTTCAAGTGTTCTCATCCTTAGTTCCAATTCCTCAATGACACAACAGTGTTTCCTAGCTAGGAGGCTTAGCATGGATATTTTTGATGATTATACTCCTAGGAACAAAATTAAGGAATTTATTCTCATAGATGGGTTCCTCTATTATATCAATGAAATCAGGATTAACGGTAATCATTTTAAGATCCTCACTTCCATTACTAGATGTGGCATCCTTGTTCTTGGGAATATACATAAAATTGCAATTCTTACTAGGAGGAGTCCTTTCAATATTTTTAACGGAAGAAAAAACAGAACCCAAATTATTAATAACCTTTTCAACTTATCAATCCTAGCGGGACTTAACTCTATCCTCTCAGTAATTATTGGTTCCTTCTCTTTTAGTACTTTCAAAGTAGTTTTTACCTTTGATCCAAATTGAGTAATATGATTATGAATCTTTTTATTTAGATTTTCAATATGCTCTCTTGTATGCATTTTATTTTGAATAGCTTCTAATCTTTGCATAACATGCTCCAAAGTCAAAGTTGTTTCATTAATAATGATAGGTGGTGATCCCACTAAAATTCCCATAGCATTGAAAGCATCCATAGGGTGACTACTCAAGAAATTCCATTCGGTAATAGTATCTAGCACAAATCTATACCAAGTAGTTACACCCACATAAAAATTACGAAGAACGACAGTAGATTGCTTATGAGTTGATCTATTTTGAGCATCGCAAATTCTATACCAAGCATCTTTTAAATTCTGTCCTCCCCTTTGTTTAAAATTGGCAACCTCATTTTCAGGGGTACACGCAACAAGCAAGGACCATAAAGGTAAAGTAGGCAAACAAGCGAACAAAAATATTGTTGTGTTTTTGTAAAATTGTTTTAGAAGTGGGGGAGATGAAAACTAGAGGAAAATGGCAAATGGAAGTAAGAACAAGTAGATGATAGTTTATGTGAAGGTACTTGATAGGTTTTGCTGATGTCTCCCCGAAAACGGCACTAGAAATTCTTCCTGCTACTTGTGAGCTGCGTTGGGATTTCCTCGAAGAGGATAAGATGACATAGTATAGTAGAGATAAGCATCTCCTTAGTTGAGAACCAAGGTTATCAATCCGGTAGGAGAACTACGCGAAACCTCGTTAACAACACCTACACACAAAAGAGCAAATACTTGCACTCAGCGCGACCAAGGGGGTTGTCAATCCCCTTGGTGGTTATTTGCAACGATCAAATCTGATAGTGATAGATAGATAAAGTAAAACACAAAATAAATCATGATAAACAAATTGTAGCAAGGTATTTTGGGATTTTATATATGGTGAAAGTAGACCCGTGGGCCATAGTTTTCACTAGAGGCTTCTCTCTCGAACAAAAAAAATACGGTGGGTAAACAAATTACCGTTCGGCAATTGATAGAAAAGAGCATAGTCATGACAATATTCAAGGCAGTGATCATGTATATAGGCATCATGTCCGATACAAATAGACCGACTCCTTCCTACATCTACTACTATTACTCCACCCATCGATCACTATCCAGCATGCATCTAGAGTATTAAGTTCGTGAAAAATGGAGTAATGCCTTAAGCAAGATGACATGATGTAGACAAAGTAATTCTAACCAATATGAATAAACCCTGTCATTTTCCCCTTAATGTAAAAAATACAAATATTGTATTGTCCCCTTCTATCACTAGGATATGGATCACCACAAGATTGAACCCATTACAAAGCACCTCTCCCATTGCATGATAAATCAATCTAGTTGGCCAAACAAAACGGATAGATTGGAGAGAAATACAAAGCTATAATGATCATGCATAAAAGAATTCAGAGAAGACTCAACTAATATTCATGAATAGTCTGATCATAAACCCACAATTCATCAGATCCCAACATACACACCACAAAAGAATATTGCATTGAATAGATCTCCAAGAACATCAAGGAGAACATTGTATTGAAGATCAATGAGAGAAAATAAGCCATCCAACAACTAGCTATGGACCCATAGGTGATGACCCACAAGTATAGGGGATCAATCATAGTCCTTTCGATAAGTAAGAGTGTCAAACCCAACGAGAAGCAGATGGAAATGACAAGCGGGTTTCAGCAAGGTAATTTCTGCAAGCACTGAAATTGATGGTAACAAGTAGTTTGATAGCAAGATAACAATAGGTGCAGCAAGGTATCCCAATCCTTTTTGTAGCAAAGGACAGGCCAAGACAATCTCTTATAGTAAGCAAAGCATTCTTGAGGACACACATGAATTTCATCTAGTCACTTTCATCATGTTGGTTTGGTTCACGTTCGAGACTTTGATATTTTGATATGTGGGTGTACCGGTGTTTGGGTGATGTTCTTATTTGAACAAGCCCCCCACTTATGATTAACCCCTCTCGCAAGTATCTGCAACTACGAAAGAAGAATTAAGACAAAATCTAACCATGGCATTAAACATATGGATTCAAATCAGCCCCTTACAAAATAGCGCATAAACTAGCGTTTAAGTTTCTGTCACTCTAGCAACCCATCATCTAATAACTACTCCACAATTCATTCCCTTAGGCCCAAATATGGTGAAGTGTCATGTAGTCTACATTCACATAACACCACTAAGGGAATCACAACATACATATCATCAAAATATCGAACGAATATCAAACTCACATGATTACTTATGGCAAGAATTCTCCAATGTCCTCAAGAACAAAAATAACTACTCACAAAACATATTCATGCTCAAGATCAGAGGGGTATTAAATATCATAATGGATCTGAACATATAATCTTCCACCAAATAAACCGGCTGGCATCAACTACAAGATGTAATCATCATTACTAGTCACCCACAGGTATCAATCTGAGGTTTTGATACAAAGATTGAACACAAGAGATGAACTATGTTTTTGAGATGAGATGGTGCTGTTGAATATGTTGATGGAGACTGGCCCTCCCATGATGCGAGGTTTGTTGGTGATGACGATAGCTTCGATTTCCCCCTCCCAGAGGGAAGTTTCCCTGACGGAATTGCTCCGTTGGAGAGCAAAAGTGCTCTTGCCTAGGTTCTGCCTCGATACGGTGGTGCTTCGTCTGAAAGTCCTCTCCTTATTTTTTCTAGGTCAAATACCTTATGTACCAGAAGATGGGCACCGGAGGTTGGCCAAGGACCCACTACCCACCAGGGCGCGCCAGGGAGGGCAGGCACGCCCTGGTGCCTAGTGGGCACCTGGGTGCCCCCCTCTGTATTTATTTTCTCCAATATTTTTGATATATTCCAAAACAATTCTTCATAAAATTTCAGCTCATTTGGGATGTGCATAATAGGTATCTCTTACATAGCTTTTCTAGGTCCAGAATTCCAACTGCCAGTATTCTCCCTCTTTGTGTAAATCTTGCATATTATGAGAGAAAAGGCATTAGAATTACTCCACAAAGTGTTATATTGCATAAAAACATTATAAATAATAGTAGGAAAATATGATGCAAATGGACGTATCAGTAGGTGTGTGGTAAACTACTCACACATCATCAAAAGGGCAGCAAGATTGATGTAGAAGCCCTCTGTGATTGATTCCCCCTCTGGTAGAGCACCGGCAAAGGCCTCCAGATGGGATCTCGGAAGAACAAAAACTTGCAGCGGCAGAAAAAGTATTTTGGGGTGGCTCACTGATGTATTGGAATATTTGGGAATTTATAGAGGAGAAATTAGGTCAAGAGGTGCCAAGGGGCCCACAAGCCTGTACGGCGCTTGATACGTCCATTTTGCATCATGTTTTCTTACTGTTATTTATGATGTTTTTATGCATATTAATGCTTTATGGAGTAATTCTAATGCCTTTTCTATCATAATATGCAAGGTTCACACAAAGAGGGAGAATACCGACAGCTGGAATTCTGGACCTAAAAAGGCTACGTCAGGTCACCTATTCTGCACAACTCCAAATGAGCTGAAACTTCACGGAGATTTTTGATGGAATATATAAGAATTATTGTAGCAAATAACTACCATAGGGGGGCCATGATACGTCTCCGTCGTATCTATAATTTTTGATTGTTCCATGCCAATATTATTCAACTTATATATACTTTTGGCAACTTTTTATACTATTTTTGGGACTAACATATTGATCCAGTGCCCAGTGCCAGTTCCTGTCTGTTGCATGTTTTTTGTTTCATAGAAACCCAATATCAAACGGAGTCTAAACGGGATAAAAACGGACGGAGATTTTTTGGAATATTTATGATTTTTGGGAAGTAAAATCAACGCGGAACGGTGTCCGGGGTGGCCACGAGACAGGGGCGCGCCCTACTCTCTTGAGCGCGCCCTGGACTCTCATGGGCCACCCGTAAGGCGGTTGACGCTCTTCTTTTGGTGCAAGAAAGCTAATTTTATGAGAAAGATCTGGGCGAAAGATTCACCCCAATCGGAGTTACGGATCTCCGGATATAAAAGAAACGGTGAAGGGGAAGAATCTGAGAACGCAGAAACAGAGAGATAGATCCAATCTCGGAGGGGCTCTCGCCCCTCCCAAGCCATGGGAGCCAAGGACCAGAGGGGAAACCCTTCTCCCATCTAGGGAGGAGGTCAAGGAAGAAGAAGAAGAAGAAGGGGGGCTCTCTCCCCCTTGCTTCCGGTGGCACCGGAATGCCGCTGGGGGCCATCATCATCACCGCGATCTTCACCAACAACTTCACCACCTTCATCACCAACTCTTCCTCCCTCTATGCAACAGTGTAACCTCTCTCTTACCCGCTGTAATCTCTACTTAAACATGGTGCTCAATGCTATATATTATTCCCCAATGATGTATGGCTATCTTATGATGTTTGAGTAGATCCGTTTTGTCCTATGGGTTAATTGATGATCGTGATTGGTTTGAGTTGCATGTTTTATTATTGGTGCGGTCCTATTGTGCCCTCCGTGTCGCGCAAGCGTGAGGGATTCCTGCTGTAGGGTTTGCAATATGTTTATGATTTGCTTATGGTGGGTTGCGTGAGTGACTGAAACACAAACTCGAGTAAGTAGGTTGTTTGCGTATGGGATAAAAGGGGACTTGATACTTTAATGCTATGGTTGGGTTTTACCTTAATGAATCTTTAGTAGTTGCAGACGCTTGCTAGAGTTCCAATCATAAGTGCATATGATCCAAGTAGAGAAAGTATGTTAGCTTATGCCTCTCCCTCAAATAGAATTGCAACAATGATTACCGGTCTAGTTATCGATTGCTTTGGACAAATAACTTTCTCGTAACAAAAAGCTCTCTACTAATACTTACTTTATTGCATCTTTATCTAAACAGCCCCTACTTTTTATTTACGTGTTCTTTATTATCTTGCAAACCTATCCCATCACACCTACAAAGTACTTCTAGTTTCATACTTGTTCTAGGTAAAGCAAACATCAAGCGTGCGTAGAGTTGTATCGATGGTCGATAGAACTTGAGGGAATATTTATTCTACCTTTAGCTCCTCGTTGGGTTCGACACTCTTACTTATCGAAAACTTTTGCCATCCCCTACACCTGTGGGTTATCAAGACCTTTTTCTGGCGCCGTTGCCGGGGAGTCATAGCGTGGGGTGAATATTCTCGTGTGTGCTTGTTTGCTTTATCACTAAGTAATTTTTATTTGCTGTTCTAAGTTGTTCTCTATCTTTATTATGGATATGGAACACGAAATACCAAAAAAATTAGGTGTACTTGCTACTCATGGAGATGGGGAACCTCCTAAAACCCTCGATGCTCGTTATGTTCAGGATATTATGTACTACTTTGATAATCCTGAGAAAACCCAACTCAATTATGTTATGGGAGTAACGTTGGATCAACGTGAACACTTTAGGGATTATCGCTTGACACAAAAAGGGAAACTATTATGGGATTAAATTCAACTGTTGAAGTGGTATGCTAGGCAACTACGCTTGATGCATGATTATACTTGCTGCTCTAGGATGAAGTCTCCACACCTTCCCTTTTCATGCAAATTCAATGATAATGAAACCTTAGCTTATTATGCTAATGGTATCTTTGATTACTATGATGTGGAGCAAATAGAAGAATTTGTTGCTTTTATGGGTGCTTATGAGGTTGAATCTATGTTTAAAGCGTTTGATGATTTTGATGATTCAGTTTATAGACCAGAAAATCTTGCTATACTTAGATATTGCTATGAAAATTATGAATACAATTACAGTATTAATGCATTTGTTGAGAAAGTCTCTGCTGTCCAAGAAGAGACTAATATTTTGTAGGAAGCTATGGAAGAATAAATTGATGAAATAGTGAGCTCATTGGATGAAAAAGATGATGAGGAGAGCGAAGAACAAAAGGAGGAAGAGCGGATTAGCTACCCGTGCCCACCTTCTAATGAGAGTAACCCTCCAACTCATACATTATTTAATTCCCCTTCATGCTTACCGAAGGATGATTGCTATGATCCCTTGAATTTGTTTGAAATATCCCTTTTTGATGATGCTTGCTATGCTTGTTGGCAAGAGGCCAATATGAATTATGCTTATGGAGATGAACTTGTTATAGTTCCTTATGTTAAACATGAAACTGTTGCTATTGCACCCATGCATGATAGTCCTATTATCTTCTTGAATTCTCCCGACTACACTATATCGGAGAAGTTTGTGCTTAGTAAGGATTATATTGTTGGGTTGCGTTTTACCGCTGCACATGATGATTTTGATATATATAATATGCATGTGCTTGCTGCTCCTACTTTCAATTATTATGAGAGAGGAACTACATCTCTGCCTCTTTATGTTTCCAACACGATAGAATTGCAAGAAACTGCTTATACTATGCATTGGCCTTTACTATGTGTGCATGAATTGTTCTTTTATGACATGCCGATGCATAGGAAGAGAGTTATACTTTGTTGTTGCATGATATATGTTACTTTGTGCTCACTACTAAATTACAAATCATTGTTAATTAAAATTGGCTTTGATATACCTTGGGATCCGGGTGGATCCATTACTTGAGCACTAAATGGCTAGCTTAATGAATTTAAAGAAAGTGTTGCCAGGGAGACAACCCGGAAGTTTTAGAGAGTCATTTATTTCTGTTGAGTGCTTTCATATAGTTTAAAAACACAAAAATAAAGAGGGGAAACCAAAAACTTTTCAAAAAGGGAAGTGAAAGTGAGAAAGACAAGCATTGTTGAAGTGGGAGCTAGCCTTGAACTTTGTTCATGCTCATGGAAACTTTGTGAATCTTGATTACAGAAACTTTTCAACAAAAATAATTATCCCCTTGTACAATTCCATTGTATTATAAAAATAATGTGCCAAGGTTTGCCTTTAGGATGTTTACAATGCTTGTTGGTTTGTATGGTGCAGGACAGAAACTTTGGCTGTAGTGCGCGATTTTACATTTTTAACTGGAAAGTAAAACGGTTCTCATTCCTTTTGCACTGTCTTGATGTACAACTTTTTTATTTTTCCTAATTTTGGTACAATTTTTGGGGTACCAGAAGTATGGTGGATGTTCAGATTGCTACAGACTGTTCTGTTTTTGACAGATTCTGTTTTTGATGCATAGTTTGCTTGTTTTGATGAATCTATCAATTTATATTAGTGGATTAAGCCATGGAAAAGTTATATTACAGTAGACACAATGCAAAAACAAAATTTGAATTGGTTTGAAACAGTACTTATAGTGGTGATTTTCTTTATTATACTAATGGATCTTACCGAGTTTTCTGTTGAAGTTTTGTGTGGATGAAGTGTCTAAACAAGGAGGTCTCGATATAAGGAAAAGGAAGAGAGGCAAGAGCTCAAGATTGGGGATGCCCGAGGCACCCCAAGTAAATATTCAAGGAGTCTCAAGCGTCTAAGCTTGGGAATGCCCCGGAAGGCATCCCCTCTTTCTTCAACAAGTATCAGTATGTTTTCGTATTCGTTTCGTTCATGCATTATGTGCAAGTCTTGGAGCGTCTTTTGCATTTAGTTTTCACTTTTCTTTTATGCACCATGCTGATATAAGATAGTCCTTGGTTGATTTATAGAATTATCATTGCACTTCACTTAAATCTTTTGAGTATGGCTTTATAGAATGCTTCATGTGCTTCACTTATATCATTTGAAGTTTGGATTGCCTGTTTCTCTTCACATGGAAAACTGCCATTTGTAGAATGCTCTTTTGCTTCACTTATATTTGTTAGAGCGTGGGCATATCTTTTGTAGAAAGAATTAAACTCTCTTGCTTCACTTATATCTATTTAGAGAGATGACAGGAATTGGTCATTCCCATGGTTAGTCATAAAATCCTACATAAACTTGTAGATCACTGAATATGATATGTTTGATTCCTTGCAATAGTTTTGCGATATAAAGGTGGTGATATTAGAGTTATGCTAGTGGGTGATTGTGGATTAGTAGAACTACTTGTGTTGAGGTTTATGATTCCCGTAGCATGCACGTATGGTGAACCGCTTTGTGATGAAGTTGGAGCACAATTTTATTTATTGATTGTCTTCCTTATGAGTGGCGGTCGGGGACGAGCGATGGTCTTTTCCTACCAATCTATCCCCCTAGGAGCATGCGCGTAGTACTTTGTTTTCAATGGCTTGTAGATTTTTACAATAAGTATGTGAGTTCTTTATGACTAATGTTGAGTCCATGGATTATACGCACTTCTACCTTTCCATCATTGCTAGCCTCTTCGGTACCGTGCATTGCCCTTTCTCACCTCGAGAGTTGGTGCAAACTTTGCCGGTGCATCCAAACCCCGTGATATGATACGCTCTGTCACACATAAGCCTCCTTATATCTTCCTCAAAGCAGCCACCATACCTACCTATCATGCCATTTCCATAGCCATTCCGAGATATATTGCCATGCAACTTCCATCATCATCATATACATGACTTGAGCATTTATTGTCATATTGCTTTGCATGATCGTAAGATAGCTAGCATGATGTTTTCATGGCTTGTCCTTTTTTGATGTCATTGCTACGCTAGATCGTTGCACATCCCGGTACACCGCCGGAGGCATTCATATAGAGTCATATCTTTGTTCTAGATATTGAGTTGTAAGTAAATAAAAGTGTGATGATCATCATTATTAGAGCATTGCCCCAGTGAGGAAAGGATGATGGAGACTATGATTCCCCCACAAGTCGGGATGAGACTCCGGACTTTATGAAAAATAAAAGAGGCCAAAGAAGCCCAAAAATAAAAAAGAGGCCAAAGAAGCCCACCAAAAAGAAAGAAAAAAATAAAAAAAGGAAAAGATAAAAAATGAAAAATAAAAGAAAAAATGAGAGAAAAAGAGAGAAGGGGCAATGTTACTATCCTTTTACCACACTTGTGCTTCAGAGTAGCACCATGTTCTTCATAGATAGAGTCTCCTATGCTTTCACTTTCATATACTAGTGGGAATTTCATTATAGAACTTGGCTTGTATATTCCAATGATGGGCTTCCTCAAATGCCCGAGGTCTTCATGAGCAAGCAAGTTGGATGCACACCCACTTAGTTTTCAGTTTGAGCTTTCATACACTTATAGCTCTAGTGCATCCGTTGCATGGCAATCCCTACTCACTCACATTGATATCTATTGATGGTCATCTCCATAGCCCGTTGATACGCCTACTCGATGTGAGACCTTCTCCTTTTTTGTCTTCTCCACATAACCCCCACCATCATATTCTATTCAACCTATAGTGCTATGTCCATGGCTCACGCTCATGTATTGCGTGAAAGTTGAAAAAGTTTGAGATTATTAAAGTATGAAACAATTGCTTGGCTTGTCATCGGGGTTGTGCATGATTAAATACTTTGTGTGATGAAGATAGAGCAACCGCCAGACTATATGATTTTGTAGGGATAACTTTCTTTGGCCATGTTCTTTTGAAAATACATTATTGCTTTATTGGTACGCTTGAAGTATTATTGTTTTTATGTCAAATGATAGACTATTGCTTTGAATCACTCGTGTCTTAATATTCATGCCATGATTAGACATATGATCAAGATTATGCTAGGGAGCATTCCACATCAAAAATTATCGTTTTCATCATTTACCTACTCGAGGAAGAGCAGGAATTGAGCTTGGGGATGCTGATACGTCTCTGTCGTATCTATAATTTTTGATTGTTCCATGCCAATATTATTCAACTTTTATATACTTTTGGCAACTTTTTATACTATTTTTTGGGACTAACATATTGATCCAGTGCCCAGTGCCAGTTCCTGTCTGTTGCATGTTTTTTGTTTCGCATAAACCCAATATCAAACAGAGTCCAAACGGGATAAAAACGGGCGGAGATTTTTTTGGAATATTTATGATTTTTGGGAAGTAAAAATAACGTGAAACGGTGTCCGGGGTGGCCACGAGAAAGGGGGGCGCGCCCTCCCCCCTGGGCGCGCCCTGGACTCTCGTGGACCATCCGTAATGCGGTTGATGCTCTTCTTTTGGCACAAGAAAGATAATTTTATGAGAAAGATCTGGGTGAAAGATTCACCCCAATCGGAGTTACGGATCTCCGGATATAAAAGAAACGGTGAAGGAGAAGAATCTAAGAACGCAGAAACAGAGAGATAGATCCAATCTCGGAGGGGCTCTTGCCCCTCCCAAGCCATGGGAGCCAAGGACCAGAGGGGAAACCCTTCTCCCATCTAGGGAGGAGGTCAAGGAAGAAGAAGAAGTTGAAGAAGAAGAAGAAGAAGAAGAAGAAGAAGAAGAAGAAGAAGAAGGGGGGCTCCCTCCCCCTTGCTTCCGGTGGCGCCGGAACGCCGCCGGGGGCCATCATCATCACCGCGATCTTCACCAACAACTTCACCGCCTTCATCACCAACTCTTCCTTCCTCTATGCAGCGGTGTAACCTCTCTCTTACCCACTGTAATCTCTACTTAAACATGGTGCTCAACGCTATATATTATTCCCCAATGATGTATGGCTATCTTATGATGTTTGAGTAGATCCGTTTTGTCCTATGGGTTAATTGATGATCATGATTGGTTTGAGTTGCATGTTTTATTATTGGTGCTGTCCTATTGTGCCCTCTGTGTCGCGCAAGCGTGAGGGATTCCTACTGTAGGGTTTGCAATATGTTTATGATTTGCTTATGGTGGGTCGCGTGAGTGATTGAAACACAAACTCGAGTAAGTAGGTTGTTTGCGTATGGGATAAAAGGGGACTTGATACTTTAATGTTATGGTTGGGTTTTACCTTAATGAATCTTTAGTAGTTGTGGACGCTTGCTAGAGTTCTAATCATAAGTGCATATGATCCAAGTAGAGAAAGTATGTTAGCTTATGCCTCTCCCTCAAATAAAATTGCAACAGCGATTACCGGTCTAGTTATCGATTGCCTTGGACAAAAAACTTTCTCGTAACAAAAATCTCTCTACTAATACTTACTTTATTGCATCTTTATCTAAACAGCCCCTACTTTTTATTTATGTGTTCTTCATTATCTTGCAAACCTATCCCATCACACCTCCAAAGTACTTCTAGTTTCATACTTGTTCTTGGTAAAGCAAACATCAAGCGTGCATAGAGTTGTATTGGTGGTCGATAGAACTTGAGGGAATATTTATTCTACCTTTAGCTCCTCATTGGGTTCGACACTCTTACTTAGCGAAAACTGTTGCGATCCCCTACACTTGTGGGTTATCAGGCCACCATGTGGGCACAATCCAGCTGGGCGTGCCAGGGCCCCTAGGTGCGCCCTGGTGGGTTGTGCCCTCCTCGGCCCAGCTTCGGTGCCCATCTATCGGTGGAACAGACCCCAGGTATGTTTCCCAGACTGTACACAGGATCGAGAGCAAGATTACGACATCCTTGACCAGGCCAAGCATGAGAAGATCAGCTCTTCGAGAAATCAAGGAGCGGATCAAGAAGACCAAGTCAAGCTAGAGGAGCAAGATAACACCCAGGACAAACCTCCCTTGCCGGGCAGGCGAGCCTGGCAAGGTCGAGGTTGCTCCGAAGACAAGTCTCCACGATGAGGGCGGACTCCCCCGCCAAAGGCTCCACCGCTCCACCTCACGACAAGGCAAGCCACCGATCGGTGCAGTGTCGAGCCCTCAAGTGACTAAGTGGCTGTTATTTGACACGTGGCATCCATTTTCTAAGGAAATCACCTCCAAATGACACCCGTCTAGAGACATGTCATGCAGGCAGGCGAGAAGGTGGCAAAATGGCACGACAAGGCTTGCCGGGCTCCTCCATGATGTGACACTAAGCGGTGCATTTAATGCACCTTGTCTTGTCTGCAGAGTTAGGTATGATAGCAATGTTTGCTATCTAATCAGTACACAATGACTGATTTGCCATTGTGGTGACCCCTTGATCTATAAAAGGAGGGCCATGGGAACCTTAGAAAGGATTCAAACCCTTGTACACTCATACACACGTAGCTGCTCTCGACCCGAGGCAACCCCTGCCGGGCTAGAGTGTTGCGTCTCCACCACGGTCCTCTGATCAATCCACCGAAGCAGGAGTAGGGTTTTACGCCTGACGGCGGCCCGAACCTGGGTAAAAACTGTCCATATGAACACTGTCGCGCTGCTCTGCGCCCTCTACTTTTTGTGCAATGTGCTCTTTCCCCCTGCCGAAGCACAAGGGGCTGATGGTCCCATAGGTGGCCGTGTTTTCCCATGACATCTTTGGCGTGCCAGGTAGGGGGAAGCGCTTGTGCGAACCCGAAAGTGTATGCAGCGCAACATCTTCATCATCGTTTTCTTCATTGGTGACTTCATCATCCATGGAGCCCAAGAAGAAGCCTGGTGCTGTAGCTCACTCGTCCACCTTGAAGGCCCCGTCGCACGCGGCTGCCAATGCCGTGGGGACTACGGGAACGCACGGGGACATGGACGCTGCGGGGGACATGGCCGGCGTAGCGGCAGTGTCACCACCTCTCCTATGGCTGAAGCGGGGGCAGGTGTGGGAGTCCTGGACTAGGGGATCCTCGGACGTCCGGTCTATTGGATATGGGCCAGACTGATGGGCCGTCAAGATACAAGACATAAGATGACCTCTCATGTCCGGTAGGGACTCCCATATACGTGGATGGCAAGTTTAGGTGTCCGAATATGTTATTTCCTTTATGTTAAAGCGACTTTGTACAACCCTAGGACCCTCTAGTGTCTATATAAACCGGAGGCAAGAACACAACATTACTAAGCTAGCCAAACTAGGGTTAGCCAATACGATCTTATTTTAGATCAACTCTTGTAACCCCTATACCTTTCGAATATAATCAAGCAGGAGTAGGGTTTTGCCTCTATTAAGAGGGCCCGAACCTGGGTAAACACTGTGTCCTTTTGATCATAGTTACCATCGAACCTCAGACATATAGCTTGGCCCCCCTACTCGAGATCTGCCGGTTTTGACACCGACATTGGTGCTTTCATTGAGAGCTCCACTGTATCGTCGACAGAAGGATTAATGGCCCGCCTCTTCATCAACAATGATGCTGCGTCCATGGAAACTTTTCTCCCCGGATAGGTCTTTGTGTTCTGTGTCTTCAAGCTTCATGCCAACTCGATCGGCCGCCTCAAGCAGGTCGATAGTTACACCCCCGGCCACCAGATCAGGTTTGGAATCCTGAACTACATCGCTAACATCCAAGGAGATATAATCTTCAAGGGGTTCGCGGTTGCGGCTGCTGCTCTGTGCCCCCATCAAGAAGGCTCTTTGGATCCCCTGCTAGATCCTATTCAGGTGTCAACACTCATACCTACCCCGTCCTTAGATCTGGAGCGGGTCGTATCATCCGAAGACGGGAGCATGAGCCCCGCCAGACTCCTTCCCCTCATGGAGCTCCCGACGGAAGACCCAGATGCAATCTTGGACTTGCCTCTGCACAACCACTCCGAACTGTCAAGGTCTGCGCTCATTGGGTCCAATCAGGTGTCCCATGCCGAACTCAGCCCGACAGACCCACAATTTCCGGTCCAACTTTCGCTCCTAGATGAAGCATCGGGATTAATGCAGTCTCTCGCCATCACATGGGCTTTGCCTCCAAACTATATCCAGCTAGGGATGGGGGCTAAGAGTGGGGAATTTTATGCCCCACCCACCACCCACTTAATAGCCACTGTCGAGGATTTAACCGACATGCTGGACTACGCGTCCAAAGACATCGATGGTATGGACGATGATGCAGATGCCGAACCGAGCCAAGTCCCACCCATCACAGGGCGTTGGACGACCACTTCAACCTATGATGTGTATATGGTGGACACTCATGATAAAAAGGACGATGAAGGTGATCCGAGCGCCGATGAGGACAAACCTGTCGATAAACCACCAAAGCACCGACATCAACGGCGCCTCTCATGATCGCATCGGGCGAAGGATAGTAATACCAACACCGGAGACAATGAGACTCCAGATGATGCCGAAGATCCTGAATACCCCGTCGAGCACACATCCAAATAGGACGAAAGGGAAGAGGGTCAGTATAGCCCCGAACATGCCGATCACGAAGATTTGGAAGACAACAACTATATGCCAGAATCCGAAGAGGAAGTAGCCTCGGTGGTGAAGATTTTACTGTCCCAGAGGAACCCCTCGAACAAGAATGCTTTAAGTGATAGCTCATTGCCATAGCGCGGAGCCTGAAAAAGAAACGGCAGCAGCTCAAAGCTGAACATGATACGCTCAATGAAAGGTGGACTAAGGTCATGGCCGCTGAGGAATACAGCCACGAGCGACCCGTCAAAAGATACCCTAAGCGCAAGCTGCTGCCACAATTCGACGATGAAGCCCTTGAGCCAATACCGTCGAAATACAATCAGGCGGATCAATGGGACCGACCACCACGTGGACGGGATAAAGCGGCATATCAAGCCGAACACCAACCCGCCCCCTCGCCTAAGAGGCAGGGAGACAGCGGCCGTGGGATACATATATGACTTGCAACGTGACCTGGCAAATAAAGCTGGCCAGACTAGATCAATCTACGGATCAAGAGGCTATGCCCCGACGCGAGACAATGGCTATGAAGCCCGGCGTGACGACCATTACTATACTCGGGATCAGAACTGAACTCAGATGTTAGCCGACCTCTGCTGCGAGATTGCACGATATAGAGGGGCCGCACACCCTTTATGCTTCATCGATGAGGTAACGCAACACCAATTTCCGGAAGGGTTCAAACCCGTAAACATCGAACAGTATGATGGAATGATGGATCCGGCCGTCTAGATTGAAGATTTTCTTCTCCACATCCACATGGCTCGTGGAAATGACCTCCATGCCATCAAATATCTTCCTCTAAAGCTGAAAGGACTAGCACGGCACTAGCGGAACAGCCTCCCAGAAAACTCCATTAGAACCTGGGAAGATTTGGAAGATGCTTTCCGGGACAACTTTCAGAGCACTTATGTCCGGCCACCGAATGCTGACGACTTGAGTCACATAATCTAGCAACCAGGCGAATCGGCTCGCAAGCTTTGGAACCGGTTCCTAATTAAAAAGAACCAGATCATGGACTGTCCAGATGCCGAAGCCTTAGCGGCCTTCAAACACAGCGTCCGGGAAGAATGGCTCGCCCGACACCTCGGGAAGGAAAAACCGAAGACCATGGCAGCCTTAACTGCACTAATGACCCTGTCTGTGCGGGTGAGGATAGTTGGTTGGCTTGTAGAAGCAACAGCTCGGGCGACCCCGACACTTCTGAGGCCAGGGATGGCAATGGTAAACCTCGCCGCAATAAAAATAAACGTCGAAACAACAACGACAATACAGACGATACTGCAGTCAATGCCAGATTCAGTGGCTCTAAATCCGGTCAGCAGAAGAAACCTTTCAAAGGCAACAGGGACGGTCCATCCAGCTTGGATAAAATCCTTGAGAGGCCCTGCCAGATTCATGGCACACCTGATAAGCCTGCTAACCACACCAACAGGAATTGTTGGGTTTTCAAACAGTCCGGTATGATAAATACCGAACATAAGGGAAAGGGACCTCCAAGTGAAGACGATGATGAGCCCCGTCAGCCGAACACCGGGGGTCAGAAGCAGTTTCCCCCCGAGGTGAAAAAGTGAACATGATCTATGTCACTCACATCCCCAAAAGGGAGCGCAAGTGCGCACTAAGGGACGTCCGCGCCGTAGAGCATGTCGCCCCCAAGTTTAACCCATGGTCATCCTGTCCGACCACTTTTGATCGTAGGGATCACCCAACCAGTATCCGTCACGGGGGTTCGGCCGCCCTGGTACTCAATCCAATTATTGACGGATACCATCTCACTAGAGTCCTTATGGACGGGGGAAACAGTCTCAACTTGATCTATCAAGACACTATCCGCAAGATAGGCATTGACCCATCCAGAATCAAGCCTAGTAACACTACCTTTAAAGGTGTGATACCGAGCGTGGATGCCCGTTGCACGGGCTCATTGACACTGGAGGTAGTATTCAGCTCCCTAGACAACTTCCGCAATGAAGAGTTAACCTTCGACATCGTCCCTTTCCACAATGGCTATCACGCACTGCTTGGACAAACTACCTCCGCCCGCTTTAATGTAGTCCCACACTACGCATACTTGAAGCTTAAGATCCCTGGAACTTGTGGCATTATTACAGTCAATGGAAATATGGAGCGCTCCCTCCATACCGAAGAGCCCACCGCGGCCCTCGCAGCCGAGGTGTATGGCAGCCGCATCAAGCCGAACAATTCATCGATCAATAAAGCCAATGATATATCTAAACGAGTCCGGTCCACACATAATTGCGATAAATCAACGGATCCAGACCTTGATTAGCAGTTCGGCCTCCGCCGATCACCCCATCGGGTTGCGGCTTACGTACCACGCGTACATAATTGCGCACTAAAAATACACTAGGCGGCGTCGGAGGCACACCGCAGAAAGAGTCCATAGTACGGCTTGACCCCATCTGGACTGCATATACCTTTTTTCACTACAGGTTCATCAAGAGCCCTACTTGCTATATGGTTGTTTCAGGAGATCCTTTTAAGGCTAGCGTGTCCCAACCATCATATACTCCTACCAAAGGACTTATTACTAAGGAGAAACGACACAGACGTGCGATAGGGCATCACTGGAGTTTTTTTTGAACTATTATTTTAGGCCCTGAGTTAGACTTTCCCTTATGTAAAACTTTTTTTCTCTTTAGGCATGTAACATGACCTCAATATTAAAAGGCATTGTCTGTCAAAACACGCCTCGACGTATTCATAAGGATATAAAGGAAGTAGACGATCATCACCTTTTTTGTTGGGTTCTTGCATTATCTTGTCATCCGTGTCCCCTCTTACATTCGACTGGCATATGTGGTTCAACATGGCCTTCATACCAGGGGCTGTATTCGGCCCCGCAAACTCTTAAGTCCGAACACCTATAGGGAATCCTTCGGTGTTCCGGATATTGCATTATATGCATCCGCTCCGAATCATATCTTTGGTCTATAGTTGGGTTGCCCAGCTCCTGTGTTTGCCACCTTACGTTCCGCAAGATCGGGTAAGGTAGTAAAGCGAGAACTACTGCGATTGTATTTCTGGTTCATCCAGTTAAGTACCTCAGTAGAGAAAGCCGAAAACTGACTGTCATGATAGGTGATAGCGGGTCAACGATCCAGTGGCTTAGTGGTATACGAGGGGCTGGGGTTCGACCAGCCGCGTTGCAAAGGCGCCGCACTCCGGATTGCCGTTCACGCAACAAGGGTAGTACCTAGCACCATCAATGGACTCTTATGGCTAAGTGAAAGTACTAAAGCCACATAGTCTGATTGCCTAGTTCACCTTGCAAGACACCTCCTACATCGGACCAAGACGTTGGATAAAGTGAGGTCATGCGTTCCTGAAAACCCCTGTAATATTTATGTGGGGGCAGAAGTCGACGACTGGTAAACTTTCAGACTTGTAAATTAAAACGACCAATCAAGAGGATAAACTAATCATAAAGCATAAGCATCAATATTTTACACCATAAGTTCATTACACGACTCTTACAAACCGGACTCTGCTAATCAAATATGACGTCCTTTGAGCACTGGCCCTCTACAATGCGGGCTCCCTCGAGGACCTCGTTGAAGTACTTCTCCGGCCGCCTTTGATCCTTGCCTTCAGGCGGTCCCGCGGTGGCAATCTCGGTGGCCTTCATCTTTGCCTATTGTAACTTAACTTGGGTGAAGGCCATGCGGGGACCTTCTATGCAGGCCGATCGCTTGATGGCGTCAATCCGAGGACACGCCTCGACCAGCCGCTTCACAAGTCCGAAGTAGCTGCTGGGTATGGGCTCGGCTGGCCAAAGACGGACTATTACGTCCTTCATGGCTAGTTCGGCCACCCTATGCAGCTCTGTCAGTTGCTTCAGCTGATCGCTGAGGGGCGCCGGATACTCTGGTGCAAGGTATTGCGACCAGAATAGCTTCTCCGTGGAGCTCCCCTCTTCGGCGCGGAAGAACTCGACGGCGTTGATACGTCTCCAATGTATCTATAATTTTTGATTGTTTCATGCTATTATATTATCTGTTTTGGATGTTTAATGGGATTTATTATACACTTTTATATTATTTTTGGGACTAACCTATTAACCGGAGGCCCAGTCCAAATTGCTGTTTTTAACCTATTTTCAGTGTTTCGCAGAAAAGGAAATCAAACGGAGTCCAAATGGAATGAAACCTTGGAGAGAGTTATTTTTGGAACAAACACAATCCAGGAGACTTGGAGTGGACGTCAGGGAAGCAACGAGGTGGCCACGAGGGTCCAGGGCGCGCCCTACCCCCTGGGCATGCCCCTACTCTCGTGGCTCGCCTGACCGACTTCTTTCGCCTATATATACCCCGAAAACATCCAGGAGCACAATAGATTGGGAGTTCTGCCACCGCAAGCCTGTGTAGCCACCAAAAACCTCTCAGGAGCCCGTTTCGGCACCTTGCCGGAGGGGGCATCCCTCACCGGTGGCCATCTTCATCATCCCGGTGCTCTCCATGACGATGAGGGAGTAGTTCACCCTCGGGGCTGAGGGTATGTACCGGTAGCTATGTGTATGTGTTTGATCTCTCTCTTTCTCTCTCTCTCTCTCGTGTTCTTGATTTGGCACGATCTTGATGTATCACGAGCTTTGCTATTATAGTTGGATCTTATGATGTTTCTCCCCCTCTACTCTCTTGTAATGGATTGAGTTTTCCCTTTGAAGTTATCTTATCGGATTGAGTGTTTAAGGATTTGAGAACACTTGATGTATGTCTTGCATGTGCTTATCTGTGGTGACAATGGGATATTCACGTGATCTACTTGATGTACGTTTTGGTGATCAACTTGCGGGTTCAGTGACCTTGTGAACTTATGCATAGGGGTTGGCACACGTTTTCGTCTTGACTCTCTTGTAGAAACTTTGGGGCACTCTTTGAAGTACTTTGTGTTGGTTTGAATAGATGAATATGAGATTGTGTGATGCATATCGTATAATCATACCCACAAATACTTGAGGTGACATTGGAGTATCTAGGTGGCATTAGGGTTTTGGTTGATTTGTGTCTTAAGGTGTTATTCTAGTACGAACTCTATGATAGATCGAACGAAAAGAATAGCTTCGTGTTATTTTACTACGGACTCTTGAATAGATCGATCAGAAAGGATAACTTTGAGGTGGTTTCGTACCCTACAATAATCTCTTCGTTTGTTCTCCGTTATTAATGACTTTGGAGTGACTCTTTGTTGCATGTTCAGGGATAGTTATATGATCCAGTTATGTTATTATTGTTGAGAGAACTTGCACTAGTGAAAGTATGAACCCTAGGCCTTATTTCCTAGCATTGCAATAACGTTTACGCTCACTTTTATCATTAGTTACCTTGCTGTTTTTATATTTTCAGATTACAAAAACCTATATCTATCATCCATATTGCACTTGTATCACCATCTCTTCGCTGAACTAGTGCACCTATACAATTTACCATTGTATTGGGTGTGTTGGGGACACAAGACACTCTTTGTTATTTGGTTGCATGGTTATTTGAGAGAGACCATCTTCATCCTAGACCTCCCACAGACTGATAAACCTTAGGTCATCCACTTGAGGGAAATTTGCTACTGTCCTACAAACCTCTGCACTTGGAGGCCCAACAACGTCTACAAGAAGAAGGTTGTGTAGTAGACATCAAGCTCTTTTCTGGCGCTGTTGCCGGGGAGGTGAGTGCTTGAAGGTATATCTTTAGGTCTTGCAATTGAATCTTTTTGTTTCTTGATTTATCACTAGTTTAGTCTATAAAAGAAAATTACAAAAAAATGGAATTGTGGGTGCCTCATATGCTTCATCTTTTTAATGTCTTCCATGAAAATAAGGATTCCGAAAATTGTGCTCAAGTACTAGAAGAAGAATTACATAGAATGCTTGGCATAAAATATGTGAATGATGAGCATGATTGCAATGTTGTTAGTATGAATTCTTTGAATACCAATGATGCTAATGATATGTTTGATGAAGATGATATTTTTAGTCCCCCAAGTTTGGATGAGCAAATTTATTATGATGATAGCATGCCTCCTATTTATGATGATTATATTGATGAAAGTGGGGTTGGAAGAGTGTCAACTTTAGGAACTAATGATCCCACTATTTTGGAGGGTGTTGAATCTTATAGTGATAATTATGAAAGTGGATTTGGAGAGGTCATGCCTTTATTTAGTGATGAATCCACTATTTCAGAAGAGGTTCCAATTGATTATGAGAACAAAGTTGCTATCTATGATCATTATTGTGATGACATGTATGCTATACAGAATAATGATAACCATGAAACTTGTCATCTTGATTTTAATCTTCAATTGGATTATGCCTCACATGATAGTTATTTTGTTGAGTTTTCTCCCACTACTATTCATGAGAAGAATTTTGCTTATGTGGAGAGTAATAAAATTTCTATGCTTGTAGATCATGAAAAGAATGCTTTATGTGATGGTTATATTGTTGAGTTCATTCATGATGCCACTGAAAATTATTATGAGAAAGGAGTATATGCTTGTAGGAATTGCAATAATATCAAGTTTCCTCTCTATGTGCTTAAAGTTTTAAAGTTATGCTTGTTTTGCCTTCCTATGCTAGTTGATTATTGTTCCCATAAGTTGTTTGCTCAAAAAATACCTATCCATAGGAAGTGGGTTAGACTTAAATGTGTTAGTCATATTCGTCATCATGCTCTCTTTATGTTTCAATACTTATCTTTTATGCGAGCATCACTGAAATCATCATGCCTAGCTAAAAAGACATTAAAGAAAAGCGCTTGTTGGGAGACAACCCAATATTTACCCTTACTGTTTTTGTGTGTTCACATGATTTAGCTACTGTAGTAATCATGTTTTATAGCTTTTGTTTCAATAAAGTGCCAAGTAAGACCTTTAGGATAACTTACGGTGATAGGTGTGTTGATCCTGCTGAAAATCAGAAACTTCTGCGCCCAGTAAATTAGTTTTGATAATTTACAGAAACATGATTTTGATCTGATTCTTTTTGCCGTGGATTTGAAAAGAAATTACGCAGGCTTTCCTAATTTGGTAGGATTTTTGGAGTTACAGAAGTATTCGAGAGTTACAGATTACTACAGACTGTTCTGTTTCTGACAGATTCTGTTTTCTATGTGTTGTTTGCTTATTTTGATGAATCTATGAGTAATATCGGAGGGTATGAACCATAGAGAAGTTGGAATACAATATATATTACACCAATATGAGTTTAGAATGAGTTCATAACAGTACCTAAGTGGTTATTTATTTTCTTATACTAACGGAGCTTACGAGTTTTCTGTTAAGTTTTGTGCTGTGAAGTTTTGAAGTTTCGGGTAAAGATTCGATGGACTATGGAATAAGGAGTGGCAAGAGCCTAAGCTTGGGGATGCCCAAGGCACCCCAAGGTAATATTCAAGGACAACCAAGAGCCTAAGCTTGGGGATGCCCCGGATGGCATCTCCTCTTTCATCTTCATTCATCGGTAACTTTACTTGGAGCTATATTTTTATTCACCAAATGATATGTGTTTTGCTTGGAGCGTCATTTTGTTTTATTTTGTTTTGATTGCTGTTGTTGTTTGAATAATATCCCAAGATTTGAAATTCTTAAATGTTAGAGAGTCTTCACATAGTTGCATAATTATTCGACTACTCATTGATCTTCACTTATATCTTTCAGAGTAGTTTGTCATTTGCTCTAGTGCTTCACTTATATCCTTTTAGAGCACGACGGTGGTTTTATTTTGAAGAAATATATGAACTCTCATGCTTCACTTATATTATTTTGAGAGTCTTAAACAGCACGGTAATTTGCTTTGGTTATGAATTTAGTCCTAATATGCACTACAAAAAAATACACTTCCATGATGATACGTGTTTGTCACAGTAGGTCGCGTTTTTTGTCATGCATGTACATCCATGACAAATTTATGACAGAATCAAGATAGTCATACCTGTGCTGTTGTAGAAGTGTTCCATGACATTACCAAAATTATCCTCACGGAAGTGTCCACTTCCATGACGATAAATCGCGCGTCACAGAAGTGCTTTCGTCAAGGGTGACCGACATGTGGCATCCACCGTAACGGAACGCCGTTAAGCTACCGGGTTGGGTTTTGGATCCGATAACCCGTTAACAGCCCCGACCAATGGGGATTTTCCACGTGCAAAATCATCATTGGCTGGAGGAAACACGTGTCGGCTCACCGTTGGGACATGTGTCATCCGCTCATTGGACCGAAGGCGCCTATGATACAGCGACACGTGGCACAGCCCAACAGAGGCCCATTCCTATGAAAAGGCCGGCCCGTTTGACTTGGTCAAAAGGTGGCGGGCTGGCCCACGGAAAGCCTGTTAATGGCCTGTTCGCATATAGCTCATTTATAGCCCGCTAACCCAGGGCCCGTTACGCCCTATCCGAATTAGGCCCAGTAGCGTCATCTAGGCCGTCCAATATGATTCAGCCCGTTTTAAGTTCCGGCCCATGTGTGGCCCATGACTTCTTTCGGCCCATATGAGGACCTTTGTAACTCTTGGCCCATTAACGGCCCGTGGTGAAACTGGCCCGTAATGAGCAGTGTATCACTTTATACCCATTAACGGCCCGTTATTCCATTGGGCCGTTTCTAGCCCAAGTTATCTTTCGGCCTTCTCACGGCCCATTGATTCTTGGGCTCACTTGCAGCATTCGGTTACATATGGCCCGTTACTGTCATTTTCTGCTTGTGGGCCAAATTCAGCCCGTCATTACAGTTGGGCCGTTTTCATGTCAAAAAAAACCCGTTGGGCTGTTTTCATAGAGTTATCAAATACGGCCTATTAACGACCCGTTATGGTCCACGAATAGTACGACCCATGATTGGCAAAATGATGATACGCCCCGTAGAAGGCCCATGGATCCTATGGCCTGTATGAGGCCCATGGATAGTATGGCCCGTAGAAGGCCCATGGAACGTGCGGCCCGTAGAAGGCCCATGGACCCTACGGCCCATAGAAGGCCCATTGATCCCTAAGGCCCGTATAGAAGGCCGATGGATCCTACGGCCCGTATAGAAGGCCAATGGTCCTACGGACGAATGAAGGCCCATGGATCATACGGCCTGCAGGAGGCCCATGGTTACAACAGTCTGTGTGTTGCCATGATTATTTTGGCCTAGTTACCAAAAATAGGCTATTATGGCCACTAGAAAAACACAGAAAAAGAACTGCAGTGACTACAAGCAAACAACTAAACAAGACAATAAGGAAATAAATAAGCAAGCAATTAAGGCTAGCCTATTACCGCTATTACACATATTACATCCACTGGGCATCAAAGTTCGCCACCGGTGCAAATATAGGGAACAAAGCAGCATATTACATACACTGGCCGTCAAAATTGGCCACCAGTGCAAATAAACGCGGCAACAAAACAAGAGCATAACTGAAACAACTTCAAAAGAGCTCAAGAAACGTTATCCTGGGTATCCACCATGCTGGCAATAAGCTTAGCAAGCTGATTAGCTTTGTCCTGTTTGGCGCTAAAATCCTCCAACGCTTGCTGTTGCACCAGAAAGTATGCATCTGAATGCTCCAGGGACTTCCGCAGTCCTTCCGCTTCTTGTCGCAGCACAGCTGATCGATGTCTTTCAGCTTGTAGTTGAGACTCAAGAAACTGAACTGATTCAGACAGTGAGTTTGAATAGCTTGTGCAAGCGGTAGTGGCCAGTAACTCGAACACTAAACCAAGACAGGACTTTGGGGTTGTCTCGCTGTCTTCAAGATAGTCTTCCTTAGCTGTTTTATCAGCTTTGTTGGAGACCAACAAGGATGTGTCACTATCCTGAACCTTATCTGCATTACTTCCTTTACCATTGCTTAATAAGGCACTCTTCCCCAATATTCTGTCAGCATTCTAAAAGAAGAAACAAGCAGACACATAACAAGTTTAGCATGTACTAGTATATGAAACTCATTTCGGTGAACCAGTTCATTAGTAAGGTGGACAGGATTAAACTACCAAGTCTTCTATTGCCAAGTACTAGTACATAATAAAAGCATCAAACAAACATATATCTATGTCCTATGGTCACTCCATTGTCTTGCCAAATCAAAATAGAGACACGATTCAAATCATATCAGTTCAAGACAAAGCAGAAGTGAAAGAATACAAAGCGTGGGAAACTACACGGCACGACAAGATTTCAGATGGGTACCACGGGTCTACATGTACAACAACACTATTGGCTCTGTTGTGATGCTAGTAATGTGCATGATATGAAAGTCAACTGTATACACAATTGAAATTGAAATCAAAAGAGCTATTGATAAGAGCAAACCTGTTAAAGAAACACGCGTGAACATACCTGCTGTGCCATTGGAGTTTCGATTGGATCCTTCAATTTAAAATAAGTTTGTATCAGTAAATACAGTGATACAAGAGCAAAGCAATCATAGTTAAAAAAGGCGCTCCTAAGCGAGCGCTTAAGCGCGCCTAGGCTCTAGGCGTTGGCAAAACACATTGCGCATAACTATGCTTATTCTGTGCATAACTATGCATAAGCATGCGCTTTGGTCAGTAAAGTGCAAGGCGGTGGCAAAACGAACAATTAACGCCTAGCGCTTTTTTGAACTATGATAACAATGGAATCTTAAATTAGAATAGTTGTTCTTCAGGTTTAGGCACTTGTTCTACATGAACAGAGTACAGTAAGACGCAAGAATATAATACTTAAAAATAGAAAATGAGCTCATAGACCTTACCACATTCTTGGTTCGGGACCAACAGAACAAGGCGTTCCCAGTCATCGTCCAGTAAATGTGTCTCAAGAGAACGTAAGGGAATTTGATGAGTTTCTTTGCCGGTGAAGTACGTTTTCTTCAGGTAATTCCGATACTACCACCAAGCATTCTTGAAGATAGCAGAGGTATTAGCACAGGTTACCTCATCCTGAGTTTCCAAATCGGTCCTTCTCTATAGAGAAAAATGGGAAAATTTGTTGTATTATAACCATCATGGAGGTAGGATGTATGGGACGAAGCAAAGTAATTGCCATGAATAACATTACTTACACATAACTCCTGGACAAACACCTGCAACTGGCATTTTCCTTCATCTTCAGTATAATATTTCCAAGATGGGAAGATACGCACATACGATTTAACAACATCAAATGCGATAGATGCTAAACTACGACTGGCTGGTTGTGCTTCCTCCACAGGAATAGGCGTACTAACTGGTGGAGTTGGGGTTCGCCGTGATAGTACTGGCCCTTTGGGCACTGGAGCTGCCTTACTAACTGCTCTTGTTTGGGAGCTCTGTGGTGGAGATGGTGCTGTGTCAACAGGAACTGGGTTACTATCGGCTGGGGTTGGGGTTAGATTGGGTGAAGCTGGTTCTCTGTCCATCGCAGTAGGGGTACAATCTGCGAGAGTTTGGGTTATGTGTGGTAGGGCTGGTTCTTGTGCATGTACAACCGGGGTGCTATCTCCACCAAGAGGTAGCACTGTTTTATTTGAAGACTGTGTTTTTATTCCGCTAGATACTGGCATCACCCGCTCCAATTCAAATGGCTGATAAACAGGAAACATAGTTGAATGTACAGACATTGTATGAGAGACAGATGCAATAGATAGTGTGGAAAAAAGAGGGCATGAAATAGTTGACATGTATATTGTTTAACTAAAATGGATAGCATGACATAATTTCACATATATGATGTCTATCTAAACTGGATAGCATAGCATAACATAATTCAAAGATATGATGAATAACTAAACAGGATCGCATGACATAATTCACCTACATGTTATCTAAGTAATCAGGATCGCATCATTTAATTCACATATGTGATTTATATGCTAAACAGAGGGCATTCGATATGATGTCTGAACTAAGAACATGGTGTTGAATATTGTGTATATGATGTCTAAACTATGCAATGCAAGACACCGTATGCATGATATGAGCAGTATAACCATGCCAAGTTAGAGCATACACCTCAGTAGGGGAATAGGACTGGTCATCTGTCTCTGAATCCATCTCTGAGGAGCTATCGGGACCCAACAAGAGATCTGCTTCGACAGGTAGCACTGTCTGCTCTGAAGGCCTTGTTTTCACTCCAGATTTTTCCATCTCCCACCCAAATGGCTGATTCACAGGAAGAGTAGTTTAATGTACAAACATTATCGACAAATGGAAATGTAATGAAGAAAAGGATGGGCAAGATATCATTCAAATATATGATGCCTGGTTAAACAGGATGGCATTGCACATTTCACATATATTATGGCTGGCTAAAAGACATGAGACTGCATAATTCCCATATATGATATAGAAACTAAACAGGTGGCATTACAGAACATGTCTAAACTAAGCAGATGACATATATGATGTCAAAAGTAGGCACTGCAAGGCAACATATGCATGATATGACTAACATCATCATGCCAAGGTAGAGCAAACACCTTGGGGGGTAAATAGGAGTGGTCAGCGGCATCTGAATCCGCCTCAGAACAGATATCTTCCTCTGGATTACAATCTGGAGAGGGGTGGGGAGGGTTTGCCATTGAACCCACCATGGAGCGATGTCTGCATGACATTGTATTGCCACGCAAAACTCTTCTCTTTTTCTCTACATGTTCAGCATGACTGTGTACAATATCTGACATGCATACGAAAAAATATGGTGAGATTATGTAAGGAGAGCATGCAGAAATTTAGAGTGATGGTAACAACCAGTGGATGGATCCAAAAATAATGATAGCAGGCTGATGATTGCTTTAAATTAATAAAAAGACAGATGATGATTGCTTTACTATTTGTTTCCCACCCAAGATGAACAACATAGGCATACCCTAGGTGAACCAGATATTAGACAGACATACTATTCATTGCTGCCTCGATATGTGCCCCACAACTAATTTAGAACTCAAGTTTGAACATTAATTTGGACCTGAGTTGGGAGTCCAAGAGCTGAACATGACGCTAAAGTAGCAGGTAAGTTTAAGCAATGCATAACATAAGTAGAAACAAAAGAGTGCGACCTCTCTTGTGGACCCGTGTACTCCTCAGGTTCATCTGCTGAGTCGATGATGGTGATGCCGTTGGGGTGGGTGCCAGCGGCAGGGAAGGAGATCTGAGGCGGCGAAAGACTGTCAGGAGTCGTGATGTCTGGTTTGGTGGATGCTTCTGTCGATGGAGCAGCTTAGGTGAGGTGGACGACGTCGCGGCAGGAGCAGGACAAACCACACAAAGTTCCCTTCGACACGTACCTGTAACTGAAGTAATTCTGTAAGGGCTCATTTGGCTTGCATGATTCTTAAAACGCAGGGATAGGAAAAACACCGAAATAGGATAGGAAATTGCACATGGTAAACAGAGCATTTGTAAACACAGGATTTCTGTCAACTTGGGTGTTTGGTTTACAGGAATTGGAAAAGCAGAGGAATGCAAAGAAACATGGCCAAAATAAAGAGAAACCATATGAAAGCGTGTTCAGTTAGAATGTTATTCTGGCACTAATGCACTTGGTCTTGTTTTCATGCATAGGATTTTGAAAAGTAGGTCCAGGTGGATGTTTTGCTTCATTCCTTTCAACAAAATGCATGAATAATTGAATAGTAGAGTGCCATTGGAAAATTCCCTATTGCTATGTTTTTCCGTTGAACCAAAATAGTCCTAATGGATCGACGTGAATGTGTAGTAGTAAGTGATGCAACAAGTGTACAACCTCTTTGTCGTAGCCGTGTCGACCTCAACATCATTGGGTTGGTCGCTAAAGCAGTTGAGGCAGAGGTGGCTGTCGGAGGTGTGGAGGAAGATCTGAGGAATCTGTAGACGGTGTCCAGGGCACTGCTCTGTTGTGATGGATCATTCTGTCATTGGAGCAGCTCCGGTGAGCCGTAAGACGTCAAGGCTGAAGCAACACAAGACCGACATCGTCAATCTCAAGTGGGATTCTAATAGCATCTCCAATAGATGATGTAAAATGGATGTAAAATTAACATCACCAAAAACCACCTGACTACAACAGATGAGGTAAAAACTGTTGACTCTAAACTTAACTGTCGAAACTGAAATTTACTGTGGAATCTGAATGCTACTGTCGAAACTAAACGCAATGGTAGCAGAGAGGCACTTGACATGTAGTTTAGGGAGGGCCTACAATTCATCTTCAACCTGCACCCCCCCTGAGCCGCCAGCCACCACCGGCCGCCCCGCCGCCTCGCCGCCCCGAAACAACTCGCCACCGCCGCCCCGGCCAGCCCTCTAGGCCCCCCGCCCCCACCCTGAACCCTAAGATAGATAGTGGGGTACCTCTCCGGCGAGCCCCCATCCCCGCTGCGGGTGGTTCTTCCTTAACTCCGGCGAGCCCCCCCAACCCCTGAAAATCGACTGACCCAAAAGTCGATTCAGTCGACTGAAGTGTGGCTTAATCGGAGCAGAGCAGCAGCACGAGCGAGGGGGAGATCAGCAATAGTAGCTGGGCGAGTGAGCGATCGAGCGAGAGCTGGAGCAGCAGCAGCAGCGCGAGTGAGCGAGGGAGAGCTGGAGCAGCAGCAGCAGATCCGGCTGGTATGGCCGCCGCCGCCGAAGGGGCCTGGCACTGGGGGAGAGCCGTCGTGGAGATGTCGCCCACGGCGCCGGCTTCAAGGTAGCCACTCCATGGGGGTGCGGGATGGAGCACCGTCGGTGCCGGGAGGTCGAGTTAAGGAGAAGGTGTGATGCGATGAGTGTACAACCTCTTTGGTGGCGCCGAGTAGGCCTCGGCTTTGTTCGAGGAGTCGGTGAGGATGCTGCGGTTCCGGTCGAGCAGGTTAAGGCGACGCTGTGGGGATGGAGCAGCCGTGATAGACGAGGCGATCGTTGGAGTAGCTTCTTGGAGGTGGAGGACGGGGCGGCTAAACCAGCTGGACGGCGAGATGGACGACGAATCCTCATCCGGGGAGGTGGATGAGGGACGTCGAGCTGCTGCGGTGGACGACGTCGTCGGGGAAGAGGCTCCGGCTGGGCAGCGGTGACATGGCGGACGGAGGAGGGTGGGGTTTCGCGGCTGGAGCGGAGAGGTTATGGCGGCCTGGGATTTCGAATGGCGAAAAGGGGGCGATGGGAGGGGGTGAAGCATGACTTAGGGACACGCTTGTCCAAAATGTAGGGTGTGTTACAAAAGTACCCCCCACCGATTTGAACTAGCGGCCCTTTCGTCTTAGGGTTAGAAGGGGGATTTCCCGTGTCGGGATTTGGCAGCTGGAGGGAGTTTTCGCGCGTTGTAATTTCGGGATAGCAAGGCACGGGTTGTGAAGGTGCCAGTTTTGGGAGCACGATATCTGAATTTTCGGGATATAACAAGACGCGGGTTGAATTTTAGGGACAAGCCTAACATGTAGTAATATTGTACTTGTATGTACCAAATCAATTCGCACTTCCCTCAACCAAAAAGAAAATGAAAAAATAAAACTATTCACACCACACAAAGAGAGAGTCTTGCCCCGTTTTACTATACAAATGCTATTCAAAGCTACTCCCTCCTTCCATCTATATAGGGCCTAATGCGTTTTTTGATGCTAACTTTGACCAAATATTAGAGCAATGATATATGACATGCAACTTACACAAAGCACACCGTTAACTTCGTGTGTGAAAGGTTCTTTCAATGATATAATTTTCACATTGTGCATGTCATGTACTATTAATCTTGTTAATAGTCAAAGGCGGTCTTAAAAATCTCATTACACCCTATATAGATGGAAGTAGGGAGTATGAATCCATGTTATGTCCGATTAAATTTTTTCGCTTGCTGTATAATGCATGTAGTGCATTCCAAATGTCTATACTACCATTGTAATTCGAACTAAATTTGAATTCGTTTCTCTATTTCAATAAGAATCTACAATCATGATTGTTGCCAACTTCAACCATCATTCGTGTATTACCTTAATAACACACCACATGATTACTATAGAGATAGATATGAACTATGTGTACCACATGAACTCGAATTCAATTTTTTGAATACACTTGATGTTGATTCCAAATAGTAGTACATTTGATGTACTAACTATATATTCATAATCTAAACCATGTTCCATACGTACACCGTGTTTATCACACAAAGTATAGTGCCCCGCCCCCTACATTATGACAAGTATTTAGACCTGAGTTGCAAAAGCCACACATTAGCCCAAATTATAATCAATGTTCTACATTATGATATCTTCTTCAAGTATCCGTATCCACCTTTTTATAATGAATTATGATCTTTGTTCGTCTTTTACACCTTCACGATCCTCTTCTATTTGTAGCTAGCTAGCGCTAACTTTCTATCGTGCATGCACACGCCCGCCCCCCTCACACACCCTTAGCGTCCCCTCCATCGCGCACGTTCATTATTTCTCTTTAGGTCGTCCACCAGCGGTGTGTGTAGGCCCCCGACTCCTTCTTTTTGGCACACACCGGTCGATATACCTCTCTAGCCAAGTGTGCCTACAACAAACACATATATACTTCCCCTCTTCTCTTCTCACCGTCCATGCCCCCATATGTCCAATACGATTCCACGCAGGTGCACACTCCCGCCCCTCTTTTCATTAATCACATGCTCGCACACTCCTCCCCCTCGACATGGTAGGCCTCTCGCACCACCTCCTAGCCACACCCTCTCCCCCTGTCTGCCTCTCCGGACCTTATTTGCTTCTAACACATGCAGGCGTGTATATGAACTGATCTCCCTACATATAGCCAGGTCGACTATAATTCGTTTTCACCAAGCACCGATACACTTACCTCGCTAGTTATGTCTCTCCTTTTCTCGGACACACGACGGTTGATCTTCCTATGTAGTTACGCATGCTTACCACAACCATATCTTCTCCCCTCATCATCCTTGAATACCTCCCGACCCGTCTCTCACACGCACGTGCATAGACAGACAGACATCCCCCGCCCTCTCTTACTGATATTGCACTCATACCCTCCGTTTGTCTAGCAGGCCTCTCCCACCATTTGTGAGACGCCACTCCACCACCAACCCTCCGACGCTCTACCTTTGTCTTTTTCCCAACCTTATTCCTCTGCTACACATATCCATGGATGTCGATCCATCTCCCTCAATACATAGCTAGGTCTCTCTCCTTCCCCACACATATACTAGTCGACCGGTCTCTACCCCCCCCCCACACACACCGATAGTCGAACGTTGTAGGTAGGTTGTAACACCCCAAAAATTTAACCAGGTTTTAGTTATTAAAATTTTGCCAAGAGTTAAAATTTTTGCCTGCAAGAATATTTCTGTTGATTTCAAAACCTTTCTTTTAATATTAAGGATTTATTTTTCCCAAGTGGAGCCTTCCAAACATATTGAACTTCTATGCCATCTCATTAAAACTATTTCCTAATCAGTAGATTTATTTATTATATTATTTCACCCTGAGCTATAATCATTAAAATGACTTGTTTGAGTTTTGGAGCTCCTTTTCTACTACAACCATTTGATAAACTTAACTAAAAATTCAACCAAAATTTGGAGATGTCATGTGATGCCTCTAAATCACTTTTATGCAATAATATAGTTCATTCACTGCATATTTTGAGTGCTACACATGTTTTTCTTCTCTGGTCCAATAGGCATTTTTGCACTGCAACCCTTTTAAATATTTGTTTCTAGCTTCCACCAAAATTATGGGATGTCAGTAGCAGCATATGATTCCATTATATGCAAAGATCCAGGGATGTTCTTTGAAAATTTTGAGTGAATCAACCTAATCTTCATTCTGGTCCATCATGATGGTTTGTACATCATCCCTATTATTGCTTACTCTTTGGCCCTTGATTCTTTCTCCTACTTGTAGTCCTCCATGCTAAACCCCTAAGTCCAGGAGCATGCAACCATTGTTATATTTTTGGTTCATGAAATAATGCCACTCACATCCTGTCCAGATTTGAAGTTCTACAAAACTTGCACTAGCAAGTTTGTGCTTTTCACCAACTAACCTCAGCACCCTCTTGTGCATCCAAGGAGACTCTGATCTGGAAGATTTGGCCCCTCCAAGAATAACCTAGGTGCCTTTGGCATTTTGACAAACACCTGCAGTGCATGGACTGATTTGGCATGATCTCAAGTATACATTATGAACTTGGCCACCTAACCAAACCACCTTGTCCCTGGAGTTTCCCTCTATCTCTAACCTAGTTCTGTTGCTTGCCAACCTCACCTGTGACCCGTAGCATGCCACGGCAATGTGTCGAACACCTTCCGTGCATGCACTGGTCACGCCTAGAGCGCGCGTATTGCACGCGCCTGCGCCCAAGCCGCCGCGTCACGCCCCACACTCACCCCAGCCCGTGACCGACCGCAGCCGGCACGCCGTGTCCCCTTGCGTGCTGCATGCTCCCCTTCACCGCAACGCGCCAAGCAGAGCCTCGCCGCGTCCCTGGCAGGCCAAAGACTAGCCGCCATGGCCGCCCGACAGCCCTGCTCAGGCCAGCGCCGCCCAAGCCACCCCGGCTCGCCACCTGCCCCTGTGAACAACGCAAGCTTATCCCCTCGCCCGTCGGCTAGCTACCGTCGTCGCCACGATGCCCTGACGCTACAGGGAGGCGGTTCGCCGTCGTCCTTATCGCCGGCCGCCTCGAACCGACCTCCACCGCCTATATAAGGGCCCCGGAGCTCAATCAAGTCCTCGATCAACCTCCAGTGATCCTCCTAGAGCTACCCTGGCCAGCATTCGAGGAGGGGAAGGCCTTCTTCCCCGAGTCCGGCCAGTTCGGTCACTGCCAAGCCCCGGTCGATTCCGTCGCCACCAGGGCCTCTCCCTCTCCAATCTCTCCACCAAGAACTCTCCCTCCCTCCCGCGAGTGCAACCCCTCGATCAATTTTGGTCGGAGACCACCGCAGCCCAAAGATCACTTTGTTCCCGAAGCCCCCTCCGCCGCGGAGCTCGCCGCCGGCGACTCCCTCCACCTCCGGCGACCCTGCGACCACCGGAAGGACCGCCTAGGAGTGGCGGATCCATCCCTGCTCTTAGATGCCCGCGAAAAGACGCCGTTCGCCGGTGATGATCGCCGGACGCCCCGCCTCGGCTCGGGCAAAGAAGAAGAGGGAGTGGGGACTGGTCAAACCTGACCAGTGGGCCCCCTGGACCCACTGTCAGTGACCCAGCCCCGCCTCCACACGTTTATGTGAAAGCTAAAGACCCCGAGTACGTCTCCCTGTTTTGAAGGCGTATTCTGCCCGAAGTGTTTTCTTTTCTGTTTGTTATTAAAAACAGATTTTGACCAAATCTTTGACTGGCTTTATCTTTTTAAATATAACTCCAAATGAATTAATTCTTTTTCCTACCTCTCTCAAATTTTACCTAGTTTATTTTAAGATTTAATTGAAAAATTTTCCAAACAACTTTTTGTGCTATTTTTATTTTTGTGTGTCAATTCTTTTATATGTTTAAAATAGGATTTTGAAGGAAGGAGAAATATTTCAAGAGTTTGAAATGCACCCTGCCTTCCCTTGACCTGAAGGCAAGCATTCTGAACCCCGGCATGATATTTTTGAGTGTTCGTTGACACGTTTATCACACTACCTCTCTTTTGGAGAAATTGTTATTTCATGTGAGATGATCATGTGCATGGATGCATATTTGTGATTTCCATGCTGTTGGAAATGATCACACTTGTGATGATAATCATCCCCATGTGCCTTGCATGCATACCGGCAGGAACCCGGGAAAACTTTGCCTTGGGTAGGCATGAGTTTGTCGCCGGTCTCCATCGGGATGGTTATGTCTGGTATGGCATGGTAAGGTAATATGAGCGGTGACTCTGTTGGTTGAAATATATTCATTATGCTAATCATGCAGGGAATACTTAAACCTCTTGAGTCGACCATAGATCGAGCCTTGTTCCAGTAACCCCCATACTTGTTTCGTACTACCACTCGTCTCTACAACAAGTAGAGTACGGTTCAGTAAGTTGTCAACCTCTTCCTAGCACACACCGTACAGAGAGGCCAGGGTGGAAGATACCGGTTGTAGCTGGTAGGTAGGCCACCTGGTCCGGGGGCATGGGTGTTTCCGGTTGAGACCGAGAGGGGAGGCCACCCCTTAGAGCGCGCAATATAAATTCGATCCCATGCTACGCGAGGTTGTAGCCTCCCCACTTAGAGTTTGCTTGACAGGTGTCTTGGGTGATTCCAGACACGTGTGAGTTAAGCTGGTGTGTGCAAGTTCGGTGTGTTTTCAACAAAAAGACCGTAGACGGAATTAGTCCCGATGGACTAAAGAAATCCGTTACTCGTGGGTAAAGAGTACACCCTCTGCAGCGATTAAACCTATTCGAATAGCCGTGTCCATGGTTAAGGATTACAGTCTGGGATGGGTCGAGTGTCGGTCTTAGTGTCGATCTTCAGAGGTGAAACTATTAAATCAGAACTGATATTACAACTTGTGACATGTGATAATAATGATTATTATTTTGTTGTGGACTAACGCATAATACTTTGGTATTATCGAATATCCCTGGGATGGTTTTACATCCGGTATATTCTCTATGATTACTTCTTTTAAAGCCCTGTATGTGGTGTCGCTCAGACGCCCGACTGTGGCATTTCTTTTAAAGCCCTTCATGTGGTGTCGCTCAGACGCCCGACTGTGGCATTTCTTTTAAAGCCCTTTATGTGGTGTCGCTCAGACGCCCGACTGTGGCATTTCTTTTAAAGCCCTTTATGTGGTGTTGCTCAGACGCCCGACTGTGGCATTTCTTTTAAAGCCCTTTATGTGGTGTCGCTCAGACGCCCGACTGTGGCATTTCTTTTAAAGAGCCCTTTATGTGGCGTTGCTTCAGACGCCCGATCGGTGCCTTTTATTATTATTATGATAATGCATTCCCATAAATAAACTACTTACGTGCATCAGAGATTTATTTACCTTTTGTGACTGACGTCATGAGCATATCATATTATCAGCACATCATTGCAATATTATACCCGTGTTCATTATGTTTGCGAGTACATTCAAAGTACTCACTGGCTTGTCCCTGGCTATTGTCTTGGCCAGATTTCTTGCACGGAGAGGAGCAACGTGACGACAGCCCCAGAACCTAAGCAACGGTGATAGCAGCCTCGCGAAGATAGGAGTTAACCTGGTCAGCTGTTCCCGTGGGAAATGGAGTCCCATAGACTCTGATGATTTACAGCCTACTTCCGCCATCAACCACTAGAAACCATTCGTTGTACTCACAGACCAGAATGGTCTTGTACTACATATTTTGTATTTGCTTGGAATTTCTGTATCAAGTTGGTGCCTCATCAGCTAACAGTTATCCTGGGGCTGATGAGCACAAGGGCCATTTTCTGGGAATTAATACCTGGAGAATCGGTCCCCACAGACTTGGTACCAGAGCCAGACTGACCATTGGCTAATCCTATCTTAGCCAGGTCGATAAACTTAGGCAAACCAACCCACCAGACCCTAACCAAAACCCCAGCCAAGCTTCCCGTGCAAGATAGCCACATAGCGATCCCCGACACTTTCGGCAGTTGGTGCCCAACCTATCAGTCTAGCCTGTCGATCACACGCCAATGACTGATGGCAAAAATGTCTCATTCGCAAGCGTGCGAAGGAAGACTCCGTTCCCTTTTTCTATAAAAAGGGCACGCTAGCCTCAACCCAGCACGGCCTCTTCCCCAACCTAGCCATAATGCCTGGTCCCATAGTGCACAATGAGACCACATCAACCAATCTTGGAGGTTTCGTGACCATACTCGCAAACCTCACCCGTCGTGCCTACGCGTTAGAAGAGCCCCCAGAATATGTTGTGTACCAAGGACCCATGAGCGGTGAAGACCGCCAATTCTGGGCGACTGTGCACATCTACGGTAGGGGTTTGTCGCCAGAACGCCCCTACAGGTTCACCGGAAGAACAACTTCCTTCGAGCCACAAGCCATCCAGCTAGCCGCTCGAGAAGCTATAGTTCAACTCCGGCAGTTGTCGCCTAGAGTTAACTGTCGCTCGTTCTACTACTACCCCAGGCGTGAAGGGTATGTCAGACCACCCCAAGTTGCCAATGGAGACCACGAGACGGATTCCGCATTGTTGCACCTAGTGCACTATGTAAGTGCACTAGAGGCATTATTTGATCAAATCACTATTGATCTGATCGTAGCTCGAGGAGAGCTGGTTCGCCGAGCCCCGGCAAGCAGAGAAGACGAGCCCGATGCCGACAACCCAGTCGTGTTGTTCGGACACCCGATCGAGACCCTGAGGTTAGCCCCAGCCATCATCCAAGATACTGTGATGACCCCAGAAGTGCTTCGTCGCCTTTTGGGAGCACACTCCAACGGGATTGTGGACAACAATCCCCGCGATGGTTATCATCGCTACCCCGACCCTGCAGTTCCTCCGCCATCTCCGACTAATCCCAGCATTGGGACACATGGAGAAGCCTCGACATCCACCAGACACGCCCGTTTAGACGTAAACGAGGTAGACTAAGCTGTACGAGTAGTGCCGAGTCTCAGTGTATCCCCGCTTTGTAATCACGTAATCTTGTGTATTAAAGCAGCCTGTCATTGTGCCCCTGTTTTAATGGTAGCCTCGCGTATTTTTTGTCAGCACATAGTGCACATTTTCCGGACACAGCTACCAAAACCAAACCCGACGACACACACAGTAACACGTCTCTTTATGAGATATGTATATCTCCTGACACTGACCCCGTCCTTTGGAGCTAATCTGGCATATTTATTACCTTTCACCACGGTAAATAAATCAGCCCAGACGCTATATAAGAAGGCTCTCTCATGACCTTACCCAGCAACCCTCACCTCGTGCACCATTCTCACAGCCATTTCTTGCCATGCCGAGCCCTAGTATTTATCGGAGAACCCCAGATGCAACCCTAGGTAGCTTTGTCAAAATATTGTGGGACTTTACCTGCAGTACCATGGGTTCTTCCTAGCCACCCCAGTACGAGCTGTTCAAATCGAGAATCACCCCTTCCACCTCAGAATATTGGGCAGCAGTACACGTTCCTCCCGTAGACCCCAACCAAGATCCAACGGAGGTTTCCTTCATAGGGAAATCTATGCCAACCCCACATTTGGCCATAGAGGCTGCTGCGAACAAAGCGATTGCTCGTCTTCGATCCGCAGTGCCCTATGCCCGCGAGCGAGGATATTATTACTTTCCGAGCCGTGCAATGCCCGGGGGAGTAACATCTTTTCCCGGTGGGCGGATTGAGAGAGACCCAGTACTAGCCAACCTCATCCAGTACATCATCGCGCAAGAGCATTTGAATCAGCGAGTGATGGATTATCTCCAGAATCTCACTGATCTGAACCCTCAGATTGCAATCGGCAGACCACTGAGTCCCGATCCGGAGAGACTCATACATCGACTGATCAATCCACTTCCTCCAATAGAAGAGGAGAGCGTTCCACTACCAGAGAATTTTCCTCGAGACCCTGTCCAGTTACCATTCTCATTTTAGACGTCACTGCTGTATTTGTTATTTCAGCATTTACTATTATGTTGTAACTTATGCATGGTACCTCGAATTTGTGCGACGAGTCGAGTATTTAGTTTTTACGTTTGCGAGTGGTTTTCTTTGTGAGCAACCTGTGTAACCGCGAAAAAAATCCTGGAATGAGATTTTCTTCTTCCAGAATTTGCTGCATCTTTTATCCTCCTGCTGCATGGATTATTCGTTTTATTTCATGCAGCACCACGGTAGCAGACCCACAACCACTCAGACTCTTGCACTACCTGAAATACACGCAACCATGTTGCATCTCACCAACCACCCTTCTAAGCACTCCACATGCCGCCAAGGGAGAGATTAGCAGACAATCATCCAGACACTATCCACCTCCAACACATCGATAATGGTAAAACACTCAGGATTATGCCTAATCCTCGTGATCACCGCCACCGCGGAGAGACAACAACCGAGCGGCAACATCACAACGATCATCATAGATCATCGCGCACAGGAGCACCGAGAGCCCCAGCGCTGCCGCCAGCCCTCCACACACCAGGATCATGTACCAGTCCGGCACCGTCTCCGCCATTGGAGCCTCGTCTCGAGCCCCGGTGAGCGGTAATGGAGGAGAAGAAGAAGGAGGAGCGAGGCCTGGTGCAAAGATGAAGAAGGAGCACCGCAGTCGTTTTATAGCTCGGGATCGGTGTACGGTGGACGAAGTCCACCAGCGCCGCTCGTCGCCAGATCGCCGGTGTTCGGAGGCGAATCCGCGAGCAGTGTCGACAGCACACTGGCCCACGACGTGAGTGCACACTACACCGGCAGCAAGCACGCCGCGCACTACCGTAGTACGGACTAGATGCCCTACGCGCTAGTCGTCGCCGGTGGAGAAAACCGGGAAAGCGTGCGGGAGAGAGGAAGAAGAGAGAGCCAGAGGTAGAAGGAGAGACTGACAGTGGGCCCTGGTCCCACCTGTCAGCCAGAGGGAGCACTGTGTTCTCGGGTACGACCAGCATATCATTGAATTTAGAATTTATTCTAAATTCACTACATCCCGCGTAGAAATCACTCGTTGTCCGAAACGTGGAATTTCTCCACACAACGCCAATGCCCACACTGTAGTTATTCACCACTTATTGCCCTCTCACTGTAACCTCTTTTTACCGCCTATGTAAATGATCTTTTGATCTAGTAAAAGTATTTTCTTTTGTTTCTCAAACCTTAGCAAATCTCGAGGACGAGATTTTTTTAAGGGGGTTAGTAATTGTAACACCCCAAAAATTTAACCAGGTTTTAGTTATTAAAATTTTGCCAAGAGTTAAATTTTTTGCCTGCAAGAATATTTCTGTTGATTTCAAAACCTTTCTTTTAATATTAAGGATTTATTTTTCCCAAGTGGACCCTTCCAAACATATTGAACTTCTATGCCATCTCATTAAAACTATTTCCTAATCAGTAGATTTATTTATTATATTATTTCACCCTGAGCTATAATCATTAAAATGACTTGTTTGAGTTTTGGAGCTCTTTTTCTACTACAACCATTTGATAAACTTAACTAAAAATTCAACCAAAATTTGGAGATGTCATGTGATGCCTCTAAATCACTTTTATGCAATAATATAGTTCATTCATTGCATATTTTGAGTGCTACACATGTTTTTCTTCTCTGGTCCAGTAGGCATTTTTGCACTGCAACCCTTTTAAATATTTGTTTCTAGCTTCCACCAAAATTATGGGATGTCAGTAGCAGCATATGATTCCATTATATGCAAAGATCCAAGGATGTTCTTTGAAAATTTTGAGTGAATCAACCTAATCTTCATTCTGGTCCATCATGATGGTTTGTACAACATCCCTATTATTGTTTACTCTTTGGCCCTTGATTGTTTCTCCTACTTGTAGTCCTCCATGCTAAACCCCTAAGTCCAGGAGCATGCAACCATTGGCATATTTTTGGTTCATGAAATAATGCCACTCACATCCTGTCCAGATTTGAAGTTCTGCAAAACTTGCACTAGCAAGTTTGTGCTTTTCATCAACTAACCTCAGCACCCTCTTGTGCATCCAAGGAGACTCTGATCTGGAAGATTTGGCCCCTCCAAGAATAGCCTAGGTGCCTTTGGCATTTTGACAAACACCTGGAGTGCATGGACTGATTTGGCATGATCTCAAGTATACATTATGAACTTGGCCACCTAACCAAACCACCTTGTCCCTGGAGTTTCCCTCTATCTCTAACCTAGTTCTGTTGCTTGCCAACCTCACCTGTGACCAGTAGCATGCCACGGCAATGTGTCGAACACCTTCCGTGCATGCACTGGTCGCGCCCAGAGCGCGCGTATTGCACGCGCGTGCGCCTGAGCCGCCGCGTCACGCCCCGCACTCACCCCAGCCCGTGACCGACCGCAGCCGGCACGCTGTGTCCCCTTGCGTGCTGCATGCTCCCCCTCACCGCAACGCGCCAAGCAGAGCCTCGCCGCGTCCCCGGCAGGCCAAAGACTAGCCGCCACGGCCGTCCGACAGCCCTGCTCAGGCCAGCGCCGCCTAAGCCACCCCGGCTCGCCACCTGCCCCTGTGAACAATGCAAGCTTATCCCCTCGCCCGTCGGCTAGCTACCGTCGTCGCCACGACGCCCTGACGCTACAGGCAGGTGGTTCGCCGTCGTCCTTATTGCCGTCCACCTCGAACCAACCTCCACCACCTATATAAGGGCCCCGGAGCTCAATCAAGTCCTCGATCAACCTCCAGTGATCCTCCTAGAGCTACCCTGGCCAACATTCGAGGAGGGGAAGGCCTTCTTCCCCGAGTCCGGCCAGTTCGGTCGCCGCCAAGCCTCGGTCGATTCCGTCGCCACCAGGGCCTCTCCCTCTCCAATCTCTCCACCAAGAACTCTCCCTCCCTCTCGCGAGGGCAACCCCTCAATCAATTTTGGTCGGAGACCACCGCAGCCCAAAGATCACTTTGTTCCCGAAGCCTCGTCCGCCGCGGAGCTCGCCGCCGGCGACTCCCTCCACCTCTGGCGATCCTGTGACCACCAGAAGGACCGCCTAGGAGTGGCGGATCCATTCCTGCTCTTAGATGGCCGTGAAAAGACGCCGTTCGCCAGCAACGATCGCCGGACGCCCCGCCTCGGCTCGGGCACAGAAGAGGAGGGAGTGGGGACTGGTCAAACTTGACCAGTGGGCCCCCTGGACCCACTGTCAGTGACCCAGCCCCGCCTCCACGCGTTTAAGTGGAAGCGTAAAGACCCCGAGTACGTCTCCCTGTTTTGAAGGCGTATTCTGCCTGAAGCGTTTTCTTTTCTGTTTGTTATTAAAAACAGGTTTTGACCAAATCTATGACTGGCTTTATCTTTTTAAATATAACTCCAAATGAATTAATTCTTTTTCCTACCTCTCTCAAATTTGATCTAGTTTATTTTAAGATTTAATTGAAAAATTTTCCCAAAAACTTTTTGTGCTATTTTTATTTTTGTGTGTTAATTCTTTTATATGTTTAAAATAGGATTTTGAAGGAAGGAGAAATATTTCAAGAGTTTGAAATGCACCCTGCCTTCCCTTGACCTGAAGGCAAGCATTCTGAACCCCGGCATGATATTTTTGAGTGTTCGTTGACACGTTTATCACACTACCTCTCATTTGGAGAAATTGTTATTTCATGTGAGATGATCATGTGCATGGATGCATATTTGTGATTTCCATGCTGTTGGAAATGATCACACTTGTGATGATAATCATCCTCATGTGCCTTGCATGCATACCGGCAGGAACCCGGGAAAACTCTGCCTTGGGTAGGCATGAGTTTGTCGCCGGTCTCCGTCGGGATGGTTATGTCTGGTATGGCATGGTAAGGTAATATGAGCGGTGACTCTGTTGGTTGAAATATATTCGTTATGCTAATCATGCAGGGAATACTTAAACCTCCTGAGTCGACCATAGATCGAGCCTTGTTCCAGTAACCCCCATACTTGTTTCGTACTACCACTCATCTCTACAACAAGTAGAGTACGGTTTAGTAAGTTGTCAACCTCTTCCTAGCACACACCGTACAGAGAGGCCAGGGTGGAAGATACTGGTTGTAGCTAGTAGGCAGGCCACCTGGTCCGGGGGCATGGGTGTTTCCGGTTGAGACCGAGAGGGGAGGCCACCCCTTAGAGCGCGCAATATAAATTCGATCCCATGCTACGCGAGGTTGTAGCCTCCCCACTTAGAGTTTGCTTGACAGGTGTCTTGGGTGATTCCAGACACGTGTGAGTTAAGCTGGTGTGTGCAAGTTAGGTGTGTTTTCAACAAAAAGACCATAGACGGAATTAGTCCCGATGGACTAAAGAAATCCGTTACTCGTGGGTAAAGAGTACACCCTCTGCAGCAATTAAACCTATTCGAATAGCCGTGTCCATGGTTAAGGATTACAGTCTGGGATGGGTCGAGTTTCGGTCTTAGTGTCGGTCTTCGGAGGTGAAACTATTAAATCAGAACTGATATTACAACTTGTGACATGTGATAATAATGATTATTATTTTGCTGTGGACTAACCCGTAATATTTTGGTATTATCGAATATCCCTGGGATGGTTTTACATCCGGTATATTCTCTATGATTACTTCTTTTAAAGCCCTGTATGTGGTGTCGCTCAGACGCCCGACTGTGGCATTTCTTTTAAAGCCCTTTATGTGGTGTCGCTCAGACGCCCGACTGTGGCATTTCTTTTAAAGCCCTTTATGTGGTGTCGCTCAGACGCCCGACTGTGGCATTTCTTTTAAAGCCCTTTATGTGGTGTCGCTCAGACGCCCGACTATGGCATTTCTTTTAAAGCCCTTTATGTGGTGTCGCTCAGACGCCCGACTGTGGCATTTCTTTTAAAGAGCCCTTTATGTGGCATTGCTTCAGACGCCCGATCGGTGCCTTTTATTATTATTATGATAATGCATTCCCATAAATAAACTACTTACGTGCATCAGAGATTTATTTACCTTTTGTGACTGACGTCATGAGCATATCATATTATCAGCACATCATTGCAATATTATACCCGTGTTCATTATGTTTGCGAGTACATTCAAAGTACTCACTGGCTTGTCCCTGGCTATTGTCTTGGCCAGATTTCTTGCACGGAGAGGAGCGACGTGATGACAGCCCCGGAACCTAAGCAACGGTGATAGCAGCCTCGCGAAGATAGGAGTTAACCTGGTCAGCTGTTCCCGTGGGAAATGGAGTCCCATAGACTCTGATGATTTACAGCCCGCTTCCGCCATCAACCACTAGAAACCATTCGTTGTACTCACAGACCAGAATGGTCTTGTACTACATATTTTTTATTTGCTTGGAATTTCTGTATCAAGTTGGTGCCTCATCAGCTAACAGTTATCCTGGGGCTGATGAGCACAAGGGCCACTTTTTGGGAATCAATACCCGAAGAATCGGTCCCCACATAGGTATCCATGCCACGGAGAAGAACTGCACCTCTGCCCTCTCAAATTCCAGTAGGCCAGCCACCCTGTATCTTTGATGTGGACAAACCCAAATTCGATGGCACTCTTTATCGATCGCGCAGCCACACACTTTATCCCTGTTTTCAATTCTATCGATATCTCACGTCCATGACTCCATTTCACACACATTGCATATGTTATGTTTTTCTGATTGAGATATCATCAACACATTGCCTCTGTTTCGCACAAACCATCTGTCTCACACCCACCCACGTACGTACCTGCACCTAAAGAAGAAGTGCATGCAGGACACACGTGCTCACGTCTCGTTCCCGGCCACACCCGTGCGGGTACACGGAGGAGTTCGTTTCTGTATGAAAAGGCGGCCCACATGATAATTTGACACGTGTAGCGGTTGTTTACTCGAAGGAGGGTCGGGTACCACGCCTGGAATATAAAACAATTGCCGTGGGGAAAATGGAAAAATGGGTTTGTCTCTCGTGAGTCTCGTCACACAAGGCCGCCGTGGCCTCTCACTCTCAGCGTTGGTCAGTGATCCTGCCGCATCCCGTCCGCCGGCGGAAATGGAGGATGTGCATCGTCTCTCCGTTCGACGGCGTTGAGGCAGCTCGTCCCGATTTGCGGTACCCGCCGTTCTCTTTGACCAAGCTCTGGCGTGGTAGGGCCTTCGCCACTTGCTCGCTGCCGCAGTATGGGCAGATCCCGGCTGCCGGCGCCCTCCTAGTAACATCCCGACGACCCTCAGGTACAGCTTCCTCCGGCCTTGCTCCACTGCCCATCTTCCCATGTTGTTGCATGTGGATCTTCTTTAGTTGTTTGCTTAAATCGTATCTCGTCCGGTGTACTTTCCATCTTGCAATCTCGTCCTCAAACCATTTTTGATAAACCACCATGTGCTATCTTTCCCTTTTTACATGGAACATGCTTCTTTTTTGTCGGTGTATGTGTCTTCAACTCGTGTTATTGGGCAGTAATTGTTTCCTTTCGACCTCCTTTTGCAAATATGGCTATCCATTTTCACCTTGTTGCTATTGCGACCTTCTGGTGAACTGTACAAATCACTTTTCTGAAGAGTGTTTTGTGCAGTTCCGCCAAAATGTCACACGGGCAATGTTTTTACATTTCTGTGGGACTGCAGAAAGGGAGATTGGTTTTGCTATGCTCCTCATCCAACTCCATGCCTAATCTTCTCCAACAAGAACTTAGTCCTAAAGAGAGATCGTAGAGGTGATCGGCTTCTATTTATGTGTGTTATGTTTCATCATCTAGTTCCACTATTATTGTAATCACACTGACTGGATATCTTTGCAAACAGGGATGGTTTGCCCGATTTTAGTGGAGCTACACAAAATGATCGGATTGTGGTGTCCTTCATACACCTCTTTTTTGGCTACAGAGCTGGGTGAAACTAGCTCCCAAGCAATGAACACTGTGCCAAGGAAATGGAGCCATGCCTATGAACATCATCGATCAATTATATTTTTTTCTTTATTTGTACACCTTCTCACAACTTTGTCTTCAGTTGTGATGTGAATATTGGCGCTGATCTGCGAACCATTGAGATGCATTAGCCATAGTTTCATTTGTATTTGATGGAATGTTGTAACGAGATAATCTCGAGGCAAGATACATGAATCCTAAGTTGAAACCTTTTTTTTCCTACGGGAACCAGAGTTGAAACCTTCATAGCATCACAGTACAATTTCATCAAAATTATGCATACATATAAACAAATCCTGAAGGATTGATAGCTATGCCAGAAACAATTCAACTTCGTTTTGCCGACATGTTGGACATCCTTCATCCGACTCCACCTGCCATGCAGCAATATTGAGTGCACAACACAACTTCAGGGAAAGATTCACCCTGGTCGTTGCGCCGCAGTAGTAATGACTAGTGAGCAGTCAAATCACAGAGCCCCACCTTCACCACAGTAAGTTGCTTGGACGAAGCAACCATCATTTCTCTGTTCCTTGAATCCGCTGGTACTCCCATATTCCCACAGTAATAAGTTGCTCGGGCGAATCAACCATCACTATATCAGCTCACGTGTGCTGACCACAGGAGCTATCCATTCAGATTGCATGTTAAAAAAATAAAGGTCGATAACTAATGCGGCAAACTTTCAAAAAAAAACTAATGCGGCACCTCGGGCCAACGCGGCCAGATTGCATTTTGCACGAGAAATTACACACCATGTTTCATTGACATGTGGTCTCGTTCCAACATATCAGTGAGACGACGACGAGTAGTAGGAGTATTTTTGAACCGACGTGTAGGCCGGGGCGCCCCTTCGTGAACCGTGCAAACTGGCAACCGCCCACCAACTCTTCGCCTTTCCCTCTCGATTTGGAACTGCTGTCGCACGCTCTTCCTCTCCCTCCTCCATTTTCCTTCATCCCTTCACCCTTTCTTCTGCCATTGTTCGATCATCTTCTCCATGGAGGGAACAGGACGGAAACGACCCCGTTATTCTTGCCCCGATCTGAAAGATGACGTGGTGGAGGAACTCATTGATCGGTGCGACATCATCACCTCGGCTAGCATGGCAGGTTGGTTCAAGCCCATTCTTGACTCAACTAATAACATCATTACAAGGAACCCAAGAGTCAAGGAGCGGTTTGATCTCCCTATCTTCTTCGCCGTGACCCTGATGACTGGCGCCGTCACGACGGAGGCATCGCCCTGTGCAAGTTGATGCCGCTTGATAATGATACGTATGATGTTAAGATGCCATCGCTTGAGGGCAAGGCTTGGTCAGGCGCAAATGGAGATTGGGTTGTTTACATTGGGTCCAACTGCGAGTGGGAACTTGTGAATGTGTACACCCGTGACCGGGTTCCACTTCCAAAAATCTTAGCAGACTGCCGAGAGGTTGAGCACACCGGTATTGTACGCACGTTCAAATACAATCATGGTGACTGTCTTCTACAGAAGATAGCAATTTCTTGAGTTCCCAACCGCTCTTGGAATTACAATAACTATGAAGTTGTTGATATCTTCAACAAGCTTGTTGCCGTCCTTGCTAGTTTGACTCGATGGATATTGCTCAAAAATCAGTTTTTGTACACGGATGAGTACTGTGATGCAATTGAATACAAGGGCCTTGTGTTTGCTACCACCACTCGTGGCACTGTTTTTGCATGGAGTCGTTGTTTCAGTACGTTTGTCTTCCTCCGTAATTATAATTGTTTCATCCACATGCATGCGGGTTAGCAAGTTCCCCTTTACTAATTAACCTTCTTCTTGTGTTTCCAAGGTCCTGCGAACATTCCACCACCTATACTTGAAGATTTTTATAACCAAGGGGGAGATGACGATGGTGATGATCACGAGCATGAGGACGAGCAGCACCCATATACTATTTGGCGCCTGGCAACTAATTCCGATGGATCACCTCTTCTCATGTGTATACAGCCCACTGATGATGTTACTGCTAAGGAAGCAGGTGTAGTCTCCCATGGTCGCACTCTCCGGACCTATTCCAACACCCGTTGCATGGTATTCGGGATGGATACTAGTGTGCTAGCGCCAACTCCTTCTCCCTGGTACAGAATTGATAGTATTGGAGAAAACTCGCTCTTCCTTGGACAAAACTATCCAATGATGGTGAAAGGCGATCCAACTGCTGTTGACACAATGTTACTACCATTTATGAGAAGCAACTGTGTCTATACCTCGGACATTTGGGTGGTTTCCTACCTTGGTACTGATATAGTAGGCCGCTTCAGCCTGGATGATCAGTTCTGCGTTGGTCTCCAGATCGATAATGGATGGCCCGTCCCAGAGAATCACTTGTGGTTCAAAGCAAGCGTTTCCAACGCCGAGGAATGGTTGAGTTGAAGTTCATTTCATTTCTTGTTATTTGTTGTGTGGTGAAAACTATAGTATTTATAATGTATCCTCGTTGTCGATGTGGGTTGATGACCTGTTGTATGTAATACAATGATATGCCTGTGATAAACTTACTAAATTTATGAATGGCTTTCGAGTCGCTTCTGTGAGTGAGTGGTGCAACGAGGAAAAAAAATATTTTCCGAATACATAATTGTACGTGCATTGCAACAGGTTATCGGATGAGGCCAATCAACAATAGTAGTACACTATTTGTACTAGCTTCACATGCTTCGCGCGTTGTGCGGGTGTTTTTACTGTAGCCATATTGTACTCTACTACGTAACCAGCACCTCGAATCCTCGATACTAGTAGTACTATATAGTAAGTAGTAGGAGTAGTAGGGTGGCATGGGCCAGAACAAGCATTCACGTCTAGGAGTACGGCACACGCCACCATCACGACTTCCATCTGACACCATATTTCTTGGAGTCCGTGCTAGAGCAATCTCTTCAACCTCATCGTTTCTCTAACTCAGCCATCGTGCCTCGCACGGCGGGCGAGGTGGGGGTTTGCCGATAGTCGGTTTCCTTAATTGCGGTCCCACTTGTAAGGCCAACTGCAACACACGACCCCAAACGGACCTCCGTTTTGCACGAACTCCAACGATAATTTTGACTAGAAAAGCAAGACCAAAGAAAAAAAGAACCACAAGAATACATTTTACTACTCTTGTAAGTTGGATTAGTGCCTTCTTGATGCATTCATTGTTGATCTGCGGAGGCTCGATCTTGCGTGCTTCTTTCTTCTTCAAGTGTAAAGAAGTAGACGTTGCTTCCTCGCATCTAGTTTCATGTCTAGCCTCTATTCTAGTACTCCCTCTGGTCCGTTTTTCTGTGCGTCTAAGCAGCAACACGCATACCAAGTAGGAGTATCAACAAGTGCACTAATCTCATCTATAGCCTCTGTGCTAGCTAAAAGTGATAGAACATCTACTAAATTACGCTCTATCAATATATGGATGTACTCTTCTTCCCAATACAAAAACTTGCATCCATTCTACTCCCTCCGTTGCACAATACATGCCTTCTATTTGTCAATATATATATGTATCTAGACATGTTTTAGTATATAGGTACATCCATTTTTGGACAAATGGAAGTCAAGTATTTTGGAACGGAGGGAGTACACAATAAATTTTTTAAGTTAGCACAACTAGTCTAATCCGAGAGCACAACCGAAGATTTGGTCGGGTTCTTCCTCCTTTTGCCGACACGTGGGACATCCAGCATCCAGGTCATGTCATGAAAGAAAATAGAGTGGTAGTTGAAGCCACGAGATGTGCATCTTGGGTTAAACTGTAAATAGAATCTTACTACTCTTGAGTAACTCCAAAAGCGGCCACCTAAGATCTTTCTTGGATTTGTTTTTCATCACCAGCACATCAAGGTGAAAGATGTGTAGGTTCAGTGGGTCCTCTTGCATTTTCACTGACATGTGGGGCCGCATGTGAGCAAACAGACGATGGGCTCCGCGCGTCCGCTGGCTGGCTGAGAAGAGAGATAGAGGAGGGCTGAGCACGGACTGCAGGAAATTTGTTCTACGTAACCAGCACCTTGATATTCGCGTGTGGTTGTTTCTAGAATAAAAAAAGGAGGTACCTCTACTTATGTTACTCCCACTACGCCTAGCCTAAGGTTAGTAGGTGACCTTGCGCTTGGCTCTTCGCCTCTTCCGGAAGTCGATGGTTCTACAGTAGTGCTTCTGGCAATCTGACACCAAATGAACTGCTGCACGTCCACCACTTGTAAGCAAAAGTTTCTCCTTGTGCTGCGAGCCACCACGCACGCGTTGGCGAGGGAGAAGGCGTAATCAAGCTTCTCGTCATTCTGCGAGTTGATGGGACACATCAAAGTTATTTACTAGTAGTACGTACTCTCTCGAAAAAAGGGCTGACCATGTCATTGCTACCATCCCGTGCTCCGTCGTTGAGTACGTGCACTATTCACGTGCCATTCACGTGCCATCGAGGAGAAAAAATATTGCATAGGTGCCATCGAAGTGCACGACTCACTTACGGAAAAGGGTTTCCCCCCGCTTTCCCCCCCGCACGACTCACTTACGCACTGCTTATCTGATTATCTCCATTTTCTTGCATGACACATGCACCTTGATGCTAGATGTCTCGCGTGTTGGGAAAAGGATGAACAAAGCTCACGTAAAAGAAAAGAGTTGAGGAGCATAGATTCCCGACGACCGAGGAGGAGCAAGGAACCTCGCGGTGGAGCGTCTGCTGGAACCTTGCGCGTTTTCCCCTGTTTTTTGCCGCCTGCCCACCTATAAACAACTAAAAGAACATGAACTTTTCGCTAACCACTAGAAACGGTACATCATGATGCTAAGTTGAAGATGTTTTATACTCCATCCGTTCCCAAATATAAGTCTTTTTACATATTTCAATAAGGGACTACATACGAAACAAAATGAGTGAATCTACACTCTAAAATATGTACACAAGCCAACGCACTAACTCCATCCGATCCAATTCATGCACATACGCGCACAGCATGGAGCACACAACGCACGTACCCAAGACGTGCATGCACACACGCTCGGCCGCAGAATGCACGTGAATAACACATGCATGCGCACACACTCGGCTGCATGGAGGCGTGCGCCATCCGCTGCGATGTCCGGTTCGTCGTGCTACGGCGAAGCTTGCATGCAACAGCGCATAGGCATCTCTTGCAGCACCTCTTTGTCGTTGTTGCTCAACTACTAGTCGGAGACGAAGACGACCGCAACCTCGGCCTTAGAGCTAGCACCGATGGAAAAACACGCACGCTGCACGCACACGAGCACATACGGAGTGCCCACGACATGGTGGTGGTGCGTCCCCAGTCGCCTCTACTCCCTCTGCGCATGTTGTCTATCAAGGCGGCTGCATGCTAATGATGATGTGGGTGAGATCTTCTAGGACTCAGATGATGACGAGGAAAATTATGAGACACAAGGTGACGTACACCGTCAAGGTCCACGGTCAAGGGGGTGCTAGCAAGTGCTTAGATGTGCTTAGAGAAAGTACAATAGAGCTGAGTCAGCGGGCTATAAGGAATAAACAGTAGTATATTTCTGCTTAGTTGGAGGAAAGAGAAGAGGAGAGAGAAGGTAAGGGGGTCTTCGTGAAGAGCCAGCTCTAGCACGTGCTCCTAGGCACTTTGTACATGTTGACTATAAGATGGCCTGTAGGCTTATAGCCAGCAGCTGGCTATACTATTAATGCTCTTTAGATGAGGTGCTAAGTGCATTAAATGGCTTAGTAACTCAAGTGTTCAATGCATAGGTGCTTAGTTTATTGGTGCCACATCATATTTTATGCCTAAGTGGCAGGCTTAGCAACTATACATGGTGGATCACTGGGAGAGGCCAAGGCTGGTCATAGTGGGGAGTAACTTGTACTGTAACATATTACTATGTTACTCTAAACATCTCTATAAACCGGAAAGGAGGGAGTAGTAACATACACTAGTGTCATATGCAGAGTATGGGAGCACATGATATTTCCCCGTCCGGATCGATCCCAAGTTGGCTTCTCACCTTCTTGGCCCAACAAAAACCCCTCCCCCCCTCCCGCGCGCGCTTCTCGCCCTGCGCCAGCTGAGCCCGCCGCTCCACATTGATGGCAAGTCAGGGCGACGCGACCTCTCACTGCTTCCACCGTTGAAGCAGCATGCTGACCGAGGGCACCGCCCGCTGCACGCCCGGCATTTTAGACTACACAGCGGATAGTAACTTTTAGAGCAAGTACTATAATTAGATGACACAAGCAGGCTATAAGGATTTAAATATAGTATTTGTGATTAGTTGAAGGAGAGAGAAGAGGAGAGAGAAGAGAAGCGGATTGTAAACGTGTAGCCGGTTGTACTCCAACATACTCTACTTTGTGAGACAAAAGGTGGGGCCATTATTAATGATATTGTATTTATACTAAAGGGACTAACAGACGCCTTAATTACTCCGTTTTTTTGAGACAAACCTTGGTGGGGCTATTAGTGACTTTTTTTGAGCTATTATTGACTTGGACGTGGGGTTTGGGGGCCAAAGGCCTACTATTATACTCCGACCCACATGGTACACGAAAAGAACTTCCAGCCCAACCAGCCCCAAAACAACAAGAACAAATCTCAGGGGAAAGGCAAGTTTGAAGCAAAGAACAAGGAAAATGGAGTCGGCTAGCCCCAGCACCAAGAAGATGAGGCTCCAGCCAGCGGCGACACCGGTTGTAGATCCCGCACCCGGTAGCGCGGGGAGAAGCAGCGAGCCCCCCCCACCCGGATCTGAGGAACCGGTAGAATCTCTGGTGGACCGCGTCAGCGATCTCCCGGACATCAACCTTGAGGAGATCATCTCGCTTCTCCCCACCAAGGATTGCTGCCGCACACAAGTCCTCTCAACTCGGTGGCGCCCTCTATGGCGCACCGCGCCCCTCAATCTCGATTGTCGTCATATATCTGTCCTTCCTGAATTTGATCTCATCAGAGCCATCGTCTCTTCTCACCAGCAGGGCCCTGTTCAATGCCTCTGCATCCCGACAAGCTACCTGTTGTCCATACCCGGCAAGGTGGATGCTTGGCTGACATCCCCTGAATTCAAAAAACTCCAGCAGTTTGAGTTCTACCATTACCACGAAAGTTTCATACCACAAACATACCAAGAATTCGTGCCCACACCACCGTTGTCCATATCGCGGTTTTCCTCCTCTCTCCACACATCCACCTTCGCCCGGTGCCATCTGCCAGACGATCTGGTACAAATGCTTTGACTCCCACTGCTAATTTTTTTTCGCTTGTGGTGGTTTATCTGTCGGAGGCCTCACTGCACATCATCATCCACTCCAGTTGCCCTGCCCTGGAGCGCTTGCTGATTGTTTTGGGAATAGAAATCGATATCAGTTGTCTCTAAATAAAGTCACCTCACCATAAAAGCATTGGAATTTGTTTTGAAGGACAACAACTCATCATCGAAGATGCCCCTTCACTTGAAAGGTTGCTCCTTGATAATTGTTATACATCTTCAGAAATAACTGTCATCTCTGCGCCCAAACTGGAGACCTTGGGTGTAATTCATGACCCGTTTAATAATCACACGGAGTTGGTGTTTGGCTCCTCACCTTTTCAGGTACCGTATATTATCATCTACACATTTGTAATCATATGCTGCATTTTTCATTTGTGCGCATAAGTTTTATATCATCTTGGAGTACACTTTGGGTACTAATATTATGTTATATGCTCAATGAAGAGTTCGTCCAATGATAGCCTATCAATGCTGCTGGATTCTGTCAAGATCATATATATCAGAATGTATAGTTTTGATCTGGACATAATTATTGGCTTGCTGCGATGCTTTTGATCTCTAGAGAATTTATACATAGAGGTGATGATTTCATCCACATTGAAAGCCCGTATATATTGTACTAGAATTAACTGTTCAGCTGTCGTTCTTTCGACATACTATTTTTTCCAGACCTTAACTGTTTTCAATCTTCATGTCTACTTAGGCAGAACCACATGGAGAAAAACATATAACCAATCGTTGGCGTAATAAGCACAAGGATTTTCTCAGTTCTCATGACATTCATTTGAGGACAATAACCATGGGACGATATGCATCCAACCAGGCAAACAGAAGCTTTGTCACATTCTTCCTGTTGAATGCGAGGTTACTATTGTCCATGAGGCTTAATTTTTACAGCAAGAGATTTCTCACATACAATATGTTGAACAGCAAAAAAAGAAGTTTCAGGTGGACAAATGGGCTTTTAAACGTGCTCAGCTTCTATTTACAACAAGTTGTAGACATCCTAAAATAATTTTTTTGCATAGGATGTTGATATTATGGATCAGACCGATCCATTTGTTTGTGACTGCAAAAAAGAGTGGTTGGGTTAGATGTTACTGTCATGTTCAATCTGGGTTTTGTCTAAAAATTTGATGAACAATTAATCCTTGTTCTTTTTGTACCATTTGTATGCTTGACTTGCATGTTGTTGCCCTCGTACTCCCCTCCACCTGCCACTACACTGCCGCATCTTCCATGGCTGCTGTTCGTTCCCTTCCGAGGCCTTGCCGTTGTTCTCCACCTTGGTTAGCTCGCTGTGCTCGCCGCCATCTGGTGTTGTCAACATGGTCAACAACCAAGAGGAATCAGGACATGACTGTACGTGGAGAGGCTGATAGTAGGGACCCACCAGGGTCATTGCATTTCACAAGCAGGTGCCTCGTTATTACAAGCCAAAACAATACTTCCTCCTAATTGTTTGACAACTAGGTTCCACGCTATTGTCAATGTAGTCAATAAACGAAAAAAATTACAGAACAAGCGGATAACACCAGGGACCCAGCAACTCGCCCAGTTGTTTTTCAGTTTCAGAGACGGAGCTCTACTGCGCCCTGTGCGGGGGCCGTGGCCCGTCTAGCCCACGCTTACGCTTTTATTAAGCACATGACGAGCCTAGTTGATATTTTTTTCTTTCTGAAATTGGCTAGCCCAGTTCTTTTTTTTGGAGAATACCAAAACCGAGGCCTACTTGCTTTTCTCAGCCCTGCTGGGCTGCAAATCTTTCAAGACGAGGAGGGATAAGAAATGGGCTTCCCCAGAAAACAGGCTATAAGTTGTAAGAAATGGGCTGTAAATTTTTAAACCAAAGCCAACCGGCAATTGCATTAAAATATCATTTTTTCAGGATTTCTCTACTCTCTACTCTTATAAAAACCAAAGCCAACTGCCAATTACATTAAAATATCATCTTTTCACCCACAAGATAAACTACTCATACAAATGCATCTTCATGTTCCGTGCAACGAACATGCATCTTTCTAGTTAAGATTCGAAATTTCATTCATTTTTTTTGCGGACAATTGTTTTTTGAATTTTATTTTGATACAAATTTTTGAAAACTATTTTTAATGTGACTCGAAATTTCGTGATTAAAAGAGTTCGGACCCCTCCGAAATATGCAAAATTTCGTTGATTTTTTTAGCAGTGCCTAGAATATATGGTCTGTAATGCTAATAAAAAGAATATGCGCTTCAAATATACTTAAGAATTAGCAAATGGGCTATAAATTATTGAAAATAATGGATAATGGGCTGTATGCTGTTTTCCAAAGATTTGGAGGCTGACTTCTAGGCCTACTAGGTTGACGATGACGCTGTCCTAATTCTTTTTTGACGTGTACACAAGGATTTGTCAACTTAGTCAACACACAGTAGTGACTGTTGGATGTCCATCCAACGGCCGCCGTGCTTCTTCAATCTCTGATCTTCCTGCTCCAGCCGCCCAAACCAGCACCGACGGGACTGCCTGCTCCCTCCTCCCGTGGCTGGCTATGCTGCCGCCAGGCCATCCCTCTAACCACCCACACATCCTGTTATTTTCCGGCGACGTCAGCCTCACCCCGCAGCTGACCAGTCAGCGCTCGTTCTCCCCTTAGCGTGGGCATCCGTTGTGGTGGCTTCGCCGGCTCTGGGTGGTTCTCTTCCTAGGCCCTGCCCTCGTCCATCGCGTTTGTGCTCTCGGCGCGGTGAGGTCAACATGGTCAATAAACAACAACCATCGGAAGAGGCTGGCAATAGGGGCCCACACAGGAAAATGCCTCCTTATTACACGAAAAATAATGATTCCTCCACCTGATAGCTGGGACCCACCGGAAGGGTCTCTGTATTTCGCGAAAAAAACGTTCCCCCCGCTGTCAGCTCGGACCCACCGAAAATGCCTCCTTTACGCACAAAAAATGAATACTCCCCCTGCTAGCTGGGACTCACCTTGGTGGGAGGCTGACTTGTGGGCCTACTAAGTTTACGGGGACGAAGGGCTTTGTCAACTTAGTCAATATGAACGACTCTAGCTCTAGTGACCGTACGATGTCCATCCAATGGCCGTAGTGCTTCTTCAACCTATGGTTTTCGTGCTCCAGCTGCCCAAAGCAGCACCGGTCGTGCCACGTGCTCCTGCCTCCCGTGGCCGGCTGTGATGCCGCGGAGGCCTCACCGCCCCCTACTACTCCCACCGCTGGCCAGGCTGTCCCTCTACTCACCCACACCCCCTGTTATTCTGCGGCAACGACAACCTCACCCTCGTACTCCTCTTCCCGTGGGCATCCACTGCTGCGTCTTCCCTGGCTCCGCGTCGTCCCCTTCATAGGCCTTGCCGTCGTCCACCGCCGTGGTGCTCTCGGCGTGGCATGGTCAATGTGGTCAACGACCGACTTCCGTCGGAAGAGTACTGTGCGTGGAGAGGCTGACAGCTGGGTCCACGAGGGCCGCAAGGAAGTGCCTCATTACGCGCAAAATAATTATTCCTCCACGTGACAGCAGGGACCCACCGGACGGGCCACCAGTATTTCGCGAAAAAACATTTCCCCCCTGACTGCTGGGACCCACCAGCTACATCTTCACACGCAAGGAAGTGAGTCCGGGCAAAAAAACCCAAAACGATTCGCCCCCCTGACTACTGGGACCCACCAGCTACATCTTCGCAGGCAAGGAAGTGCTTGACAGTCGGGACCCACCTGGTCGAAGCGTACGTAGCATTGTCATTCTGGTCGCGAAAGTGTATGTACATACTGGTTGATGTAGAGGTACGCACGTGTCGTAGTAGAGGCGCGCACGTGTCGATGTAGAGGCGCGCACGTAGCATGTACACATACATACATCGGCGAGGGTGCAAGAAAGAAAATACGGCCACGTACGTACATACGGGCAGGGTCTCGAACGCCTACTCGCGCATACGTACATGGCTGGGTCGGAACGGAGAAACAACATCGTCATCGTGTTCATGGGGAGCCAATCGGCTGGGTCGGAACGGAATGCGTGGTCATGTTCATCGAGAGGGCTTGGACGGAACAAGCGATGGAAACGAGGCCTGGCGTACCGCACAACGGAGGAAACGGACCTCCTACGTTTGGACCGGGGTCCTGTTGACCGAGAGGGGTGTGGCATACCGCAAAATGGAGGAAATAGACCTCCTACAGTCGAAACGGGGGTCCTGTTGACCGGGAGGGGTGTGGCGTACCGCAAAACGGACGAAATGGACTTGTGTTGGAGCTCTACGGTCGAAACGGGGGTCCTGTTGATCGGGAGGGGTGTGGCGTACCACAAAACGGACGAAACGGACCTCCTACGGTCGAAACAGGGGTCCTGTTGATCGGGAGGGGTGTGGCGTACCGCAAAACGGAGGAAACGAACCTCCTACGGTCGAAACGGGGGTCCTGTTCATCGGGAGGGGTGTGGCGTACAGCAAGACGGGACTCCACGGGATACTGTTCATCTCCACCGTCGACCTCCTCCAGCCTCCACGGGCTACCGTCGACCTCCTCCAGCCTCCACGGGCTCCTGTTCATCCAGCCTCCACCGCGCGCTACTCCATTGGCTACTGTTCAACCACCCCTCCATCGTCTACTGTTCATCCACCCCTCCATCGTCTACCGTTCATCCAGCCCTCCACACCACGGGGTCCTGTTCAACCACCCCTCCACGGCCACCCCTTCTCCGTCTACTGTTCATCCAGCCCTCCACACCATGGGGTCCTGTTCATCCAGAGGCAACGCCACCGCTCACTGTTCATCCAACCCCCCCCCCCCCCCGCAACGCTCATTGTTCATCCAATCGATCGGCTTCAGTTAGCAGCAGTAGCGAAGGAATCGCTCCATCGGGTTCAGTTAACAACCATTGATCGATCGCTCGGGTTCAGTAACGTGTAGCCTGTAGTGCAATCGCTCGGGTTCAGTTAGAGCCCAACGCCTCGCTTGGGTTCAGTCAGAGCCAACGCCTCGCACACACGCGCGTACGTGTACGAGAGAAACACGCATCGCTTGGCCCCCGACCTCCCACCGTAACCGGCAACTCCCCAAATTTTTCCTCCTCCTCGCTTCTACCATGGTTTTTTCCGTCATGGACGGCCCAAAGAATGTTATGCAGCTGCGTCTCCGGCCCGCCCAGGACGAAAAGCCCATTTTCTGTCATGATTTTTTGTCATAGAAGTAGGAGCCCACCACATCTATGATGATATTGGGTTTTGTCACAATTATCGTCATAGAAGTGTCATATGTATGACAGAAAAAAATTCGTTCGGCCCAAAATGTCACGGATGTGTCTTTTTTTTGTAGTGATGATAGGCATCCAAGAAGGATATAATAAAAAATTTCATATAAAGTGCATTGAATACTATGAGAAGTTTGATTCTTTATGATTGTTTTGATATATAAAGGTGGTAATATTAGAGTCATGCTAGTTGGGTAATTATGAAATTGAGAAATACTTGTGTTAAAGTTGGCAAGTCCCGTAGCATGCAAGTATGGTGAACATTGTGTGACAAATTTGAAGCATGGGGTATTCTTTGATTGCCTTCCTTATGAGTGGAGGTCGGGATCACGCGATGGTTAACTCCTACCAACCCTTCCCCTAGGAGCATGCGTAGTAGTACTTTGCTTCGAGGGCTAATAAACTTTTGCAATAAGTATATGAGTTCTTTATGACTAATGTGAGTCCATGGGTGATATGCACTCTTACCCTTCCATCATTGCTAGCCTCTACAGTAGCGTGCATTGCCCTTTCTCACCTTGAGAGTTGGTGCAAACTTCGCAGGTGCATCCACTACAAAAAAAGACACATCCGTGACATTTTGGGTCGAATTTTTTTTCATGTCATACTTATGACACTTCTATAACGATAATTGTGAAAACACCCGGTATCATCATAGATGTGGTGGGTTCCTACTTCTATGACAAAAAATCATGAAGAAAATGGGCTTTTCATCCTGGGCGGGCCGGAGACGCAGCTGCATGACATTCTTTGGGCCGTCCATTACGGAAAAAAACCATGGTTGAAGCGAGGGCAAGGAAAATACCGGGGTGTTCCCGGTTACGGTGGGTGGTCGGGGCCGAGCGATGCACAGAGGTTTGCATGTTTCTCTCGTATACGCACACGCGTGGGTGCGAGGCGTTGGGCTCTAACTGAACCCGAGCGAGGCGTTTGCCTACTGAACCCGAGCGATTGCACTGCAGGCTATGCATTACTGAACCCGAGCGATCGATGGATGGCTGTTAACTGAACCCGATCGAGCGATTCCTTTGCTACTGCTGCTAACTGAAGCCGATCGATGCTGCCTCTGGATGAACAGTGAGCATTGCGGGGGGGGGGGGTGATGAATAGTGAGCGGTGGGGGTGGATGAACAGGACCCCGTGGTGTTGCCTCTGGATGAACAGGACCCCGATCGATCGAGCCGGTTGGGGCTGGATGAACAGGACCCCGTGGAGGGCTGGATGAACAGGACGACCCCGTGGTGGGCTAGATGAACAGTAGACGGTGGAGGGGTGGATGAACACACTACAAAAAAAGACACATCCTTGACATTTTCGCCCGAACGAATATTTTTCCTGTCATACATATGACACTTCTATGACGATAATTGTGACAAAACCCGGTATCATCATAGATGTGGTGGGCTCCTACTTCTATGACAAAAAATCATGACAGAAAATGGGCTTTTCGTCCTGGGCGGTCCGGAGACGCAGCTGCATGACATTCTTTGGGACGTCCATGACGGAAAAAACCATGGTAGAAGCAAGGGCGAGGAAAATCTCGGGGAGTTCCCGGTTACGGTGGGAGGTCGGGGGCCGAGCGATGCACGTTTCTCTCGTACACGTACGCGCGTGTGTGCGAGGCGTTGGCTCTAACTGAACCCGAGCGAGGCGTTGGGCTCTAACTGAACCCGAGCGATTGCACTGCAGGCTACACATTACTGAACCCGAGCGATCGATCGATGGCTGTTAACTGAACCTGATCGAGCGATTCCTTCGCTACTGCTGCTAATTGAAGCTGATCGATTGGATGAATAGTGAGAGTTGTGGGGGGTGGGGGGGGGGTTGGATGAACAGTGAGCGGTGGGGGTGGATGCAGGACCCCGTGGCATTGCCTCTGGATGAACAGGACCCTGTGGTGTGGAGGGCTGGATGAACAGTAGACGGTGGAGGGGTGCCCATGGAGGGGTGGTTGAACAGTAGCCGGTGGAGTAGAGCGCGGTGGAGGCTGGATGAACAGGAGCCCGTGGAGGCTCGAGGAGGTCGACGGTAGCCCGTGGAGGCTGGAGGAGGTCGACGGTGGAGATGAACAGTATCTCGTGGAGTCCCTTTTTGCGGTACGCCACACCCCTCCCGATGAACAGGACCCCTGTTTCGACCGTAGCGCTCCAACACAAGTCCGTTTCGTCCGTTTTGCGGTACGCCACACCCCTCCCAATCAACAGGACCCCCGTTTCGACCGTAGGAGGTCCGTTTCCTCCGTTTTGCGGTACGCCACACCCCTCCCGATGAACATGACCCCCGTTTCGACTGTAGGAGGTCCATTTCCTCCATTTTGCGGTACGCCACACCCTCCCAATGAACAGGATCCCGTTTCGAACGTGGCCAGTCGAACACAAGGCCGTTTCCTCCATTCTGCGGTACGCCAGGCCTCGTTTCCATGACCTGTTCCATCCAAGCCCTCCCGATGAACACGACGACGCATTCCGTTCCGACCCAGCCGGTTGGCTCCCACGCGTTCCGTTGCCTCCCGATGAACATGACGCATTCCGTTGCCTCCCCATGAACACGATGCATTTCGTTGCCTCCCCATGAACACGACGCATTTCGTTGCCTCCCCATGAACACAACAACGATGCTGTTTCTCTGTTACGACCCAGCCATGTACACGAGCCCTGGCCGTACTTAGGCGCGAGTAGGCATTCGAGACCCCGCCCGTATGTAAACATACGTGGCCGTATTTTCTTTCTTGCACACTGGCCGCTGTACGTACGTGTACATGCTACGTGCGCGCCTCTACTATGACACGTACGCGCCTCTAATATGACACGTGCACGCCTCTACATCGACCAGTATATATGTACGTACACGTTCGCGACCAGAATGACAACGCTACGTACGCTTTGACCAGGTGGGTCCCGACTGTCTGGCACTTCCTTGCGTGCGAAGATGTAGATGGTGGGTCCCACTAGTCAGGGGGGCGAATCAAATTTTTATTTTTTGCCCAGACGCACTTCCTTGTGTGCGAAGATGTAGCTGGTGGGTCCCAGCAGTTAGGGGGGCGAATTGTTTTTTTGCCCGGACGCACTTCCTTGCATGCGAAGATGTAGTTGGTGGGTGCCAGCAGTCAGGGGGGTGAATTGTTTGTTTGCCCGGACGCACTTCTTTGCATGCGAAGATGTAGCTGGTGGGTCCCAGCAGTCTGGGGCAAACATTTTTTTCGCGAAATACAGTGGCCCGTCCGGTGGGTCCCAGCTGTCAGGTGGAGGAATCATTATTTTCCTCATAATAAGGAGGCACTTCCTTGCTGCAGCCATGGACCCAGCTGTTAGCCTATCCACGTACAGTCCATGTCGGATGGAAGTCGTTCCTTGACCATGTTGACCACGCCGCGCCGAGAGCACCAGGGCGGTGGACGAAGGCGAGGCCTATGAAGGGGACGACGGGGAGCCGGGGAAGATGCGACAGTGGAAGCCCGTGCAGAGAGGAGTACGAGGGTTGATACGTCTCCAATGTATCTATAATTTTTGATTGTTCCATGTTATTATATTACCCCTTCTGGATGTTTATGGGCTTTATTTTACACATTTATATCATTTTTTGGACTAATCAACTAACCGGAGGCCCAGCCCGTATTGCTGTTTTTTTTGCCTATTTCAGTATTTTGAAGAAAAGGAATATCAAACGGAGTCCAAACGGAATGAAACCTTCGGGAGCGTGATTTTTGGAACGAGCGTGATCCAGAGGACTTGGAGTGCAAGTCAAGAAGCAGCCGAGGCAGCCACGAGAGGGTAGGGCACCCCCCCTATAGGGTGCGCCCCCTGTCTCGTGGGCCCCTCGGGCGGCCACTGACGTACTTATTCCTCCTATATAAGCCTACGTACCCCGAAAACATCCAAGGAACCAACGAAACACAATTTCCACTGCCATTATCTTCTGTATCCGTGAGATCCCATCTTGGAGCCTTCGCCGGCGCTCCGCCGGAGGGGGAATCGACCACGGAGGGCTTCTACATCAACACCATAGCCCCTTAGATGAGTTGTGAGTAGTTTACCATAGACCTTCGGGTCCATAGTTATTAGCTAGATGGCTTATTCTCTCCTTTTGGATCTCAATACAATGTTCTCCCCCTCTCTCGTGGAGATCTATTCGATGTAAACTCTTTTTGTGGTGTGTTTGTCGAGATCTGATGAATTGTGGGTTTATGATCAAGTTTATCTATGAGAAATATTTGAATCTCCTCTGAATTCTTTTATGTATGATAGAGTTATCTTTGCAAGTCTCTTTGAATTATCAGTTTGGTTTGGCCTACTAGATTGATCTTTCTTGCCATGGGAGAAGTGCTTAGCTTTGGGCTCAATCTTGCGGTGTCCTTACCCAATGACAGCAGGGGTTGCAAGGCACGTATTGTATTGTTGCCATCGAGGATAAAAAGATGGGGTTTATATCATATTGCATGAGTTTATCCCTCTACATCATGTCATCTTGCTTAATGCGTTACTTTATTCTTTATGAACTTAATACTCTAGATGCAGGCAGGAGTCGGTCGATGTGTTGAGTAATAGTAGTAGATGCAGGCAGGAGTCGGTCTACTTGTTGTGGACGTGATGCCTATATACATGATCATGCCTAGACAATCTCATAATTACTCGCTTTTCTATCAATTGCTCGACAGTAATTTGTTCACCCACCGTAATACTTATGCTATCTTGAGAGAAGCCTCTAGTGAAACCTATGGCCCCCGGGTCTATCTCTTATCATATTTGCTTCCAATCTACTTTTATTTGCATCTTTACTTTTTTGCATCTATATTATAAAATACCAAAAATATATTTATCTTATTATACTATCTCTATTAGATCTCACTTTCACAAGTGACCATGAAGGGATTGACAACCCCTTTATTGCGTTGGTTGCGAGTTCTTTGTTTGTTTGTGTAGGTGCATGGGACTTTTGAGGATTCTCCTACTAGATTGATACCTTGGTTCTCAAAAACTGAGGGAAATACTTATGCTACTATTGCTGCATCACCCTTTCCTCTTCAAGGAAAACCAACGCAAGCTCAAGACGTAGCAAGAAGGATTTTTGGCGCCGTTGCCGGGGAGGTCTTCGCTCAAGTCAAGACATACCAAGTACCCATCACAAACTCATCTCCCTCGCATTTATATTATTTTCCATTTGCCTCTCATTTTCCTCTCCCCACTTCACCCTTGCCATTTTATTCGCCCTCTCTTTCCCAATCTCCTCCTCTCTCTTTCGCTTGCCGTTTTTCTGTTTGCTTGTCTGCCTGTTTGTCCTTATGGCTTTGCTTAAGGGTTCTGACCACCTTCTTAGAAGGTTGGAAGAGATTGAATCAAATATTAGAATATTTATGAATTTGCAATTTGAGCATAATAATTTCTTCAGAAAGGAGCTTAAAGAACAAAAAGGTTTTTTGGGGTTTATGAATAAGGAGCTTGATGATATGAATAAAGAATTTTATGGTGTGAACTCTCAAATTGCCCGGCTTGAAAATGCTATAGCCAAAATTTCTGATAAGCAAGCCACCTTAGTCAATAAGATGGCCGCCAAACCAGAAAAGTTAGATGAAAATAATTATGAGGATCTTAAAGTTATTGACGCGTCTCCCATTAGATCTTTGTTTTGCAATATGAATCTTGATAATTATGGGACTGATGAAGAGTCAACTTTACCTAGAAGGCGTCCCAAGAATTTGGAGTTTTTAGATCTTGATGCTAAATTTGGTAAAAGTGGGGTTAGAGAGGTCATGACTTTAAATAGCATTGAACCCACCATCTCGGATTTCAAGGAATTTGATTATGATAATTGTTCTTTAGAAGGTTATATTTCCTTGTTGCAATCTGTTGTTAATTCTCCTTATGCTTATAGTCAAAATAAAGCTATTACCAAACATATCATTGATTCCTTGATGCAATCTTATGACGAAAAACTTAATTTAGAAGTTTCTATACCTAGAAAACTTAATGATGAGTGGGAACCTACTACAAAGATTAGAATTAAAGATCATGAGTGTTTTGCTTTGTGTGATTTGGGTGCTAGTGTTTCCACGATTCTGAAAACTTTATGTGATATTCTAGGTTTCCATGATCTTGATGATTGCTCTTTAAATTTGCACCTTGCGGATTCCACCATTAAAAAGCCAATGGGAAGGATCAATAATGTTCTCATTGTTACAAATAGAAATTTGGTGCCCATAGATTTTATCGTTCTTGATATAGATTGCAATCTTTCTTTTCCTATTATTCTTGGCAGACCTTTCCTTAGAACGATTGGTGCGATTATTGATATGAAGGAAGGGAATATTAGATTCCAATTTCCATTAAAGAAACGCATGGAGCACTTTCCAAGAAAGAAAGTCAAATTACCTTATGAATCTATCATGCGGGCTACTTATGAACTTAGTGCCAAAGATGGCACTACTTAGATCTATCTTCGCTTTTATGCCTAGCTCGGGGCGTTAAACGATAGCGCTAGTTGGGAGGCAACCCAATTTTCTTTGTGTTTTTTGTTTTTGTTCCTGTTTAGTAATAAATCTTGCATCTACCTTCTGTTTAGATGTGTTTTTATCTTTTAATTAGTGTTTGTGCCAAGTAGAACCTATAGGATAACCTATGATGATAGTTGATTTGATTCTGCTGAAAAACAGAAACTTTTCACGCACAAATTTAGTTTTCTTAAATCACAGAAACGTGATTTTGTATTGATTCTTTTTGATTCTGATCAATAGACAAATTGTCCAGGACTTCCTATTTGGTAGGATTTTTAGAGTTCTATAAGTTTGCGTTAGTTACATATTGCTACAGACTGTTCTGTTTTTGACAGATTCTGTTTTTCGTGTGTTGTTTGCTTATTTTGATGCATCTATGGCTAGTAAAATAGTTTATAAACCATAGAGAAGTTGGAATACAATAGGTTTAACACCAAAATAAATAAAGAATGAGTTCATTACAGTACCTTATGTGGTGGTTTTGTTTTCTTTCACTAACGGAGCTTATAAGGTTTCCTGTTGAGGTTTTGAATTGTGAAGTTTTCAAGTTCTGGGTAAAGCTTTTATGGACTATGGAATAAGGAGTGGCAAGAGCCTAAGATTGGGGATGCCCATGGCACCCCAAGATATTCAAGGATAGCCAAAAGCCTAAGCTTGGGGATGCCCCGGGAAGGCATCCCCTCTTTTGTCTTCATTCATTGGTAACTTTACTTGGAGCTATATTTTTATTCGCCACATGATATGTGTTTTGCTTGGAGCGTCGTGTATTATATTAGTCTTTACTTTTTAGTTTACCACAATCATTCTTGCTGTACACACTCTTTTGGGAGAAGCCGACTTGATTAGGATTTGCTATAATACTCTTTGTGCTTCACTTATATCTTTTGAGCTTGATAGTTTTTGCTCTAGTGCTTCACTTATATCTTTTAGAGCACAGTGTGACTTAATTTTGAAGAAATTGCTAGTCTCTCATGCTTCACCTATATCTTTTTGAGAGTCTTTTAGAACAGCATGGTATTTGCTATGGTTACAAAGTTGGTCCTAGAATGATGAGCATCCAAGTTGGGTATAATAAAAACTATCATAGAAAAAGAATTGGATGCTATGATCAATTTGATGCTTGATAATTGTTTTGAGATATGGAGGTAGTGATATTAGAGTCATGCTAGTTGAGGTGATTATGAAAAATACTTGTGTTGAGGGTTGTGATTCCCGTAGCATGCACGTATGGTGAACCGCTTTGTGATGAAGTTGGAGCACAATTTTATTTATTGGTTGTCTTCCTTATGAGGTGGCGGTCGGGGACGAGCGATGTTCTTTTTCTACCAACCTATCCCCCTAGGAGCATGCGTGTAGTGCTTTGGTTTTTGATGACTTCTAGATTTTTTCAACAAGTACATGAGTTCTTTTGACTAATGTTGAGTCCATGGATTATACACACTCTCACCCTTCCACCATTGCTAGCCTCTCTTGTGCTGCGCAACTTTCGCCGGTACCATATAGCCGCCTTATACCTTCCTCAAAACAGACACCATACCTACCTATTGTGGCATTTCCATATCCATTCCGAGATATATTGCCATGCAACTTTCCACCGTTCCATTCATATGACACGCATTACTTTTGTCATATTGCTCTTTGCATGATCATGTAGTTGACATCGTATTTGTGGCAAGGCCACCTTCATAATTTTCATACATGTTGCTCTTGATTCATTGCATATCCCCGTACATCGCTAGAGGCATTCATATAGAGTCATATCTTGTTCTAGCTTTGAGTTGTAATTCTTAAGTTGTAAATCCATAAAAGTGTGATGATCTTCATTATTAGAGCATTGTCCTAGTGAGGAAAGGATGATGAAGACTATGATTCCCCCACAAGTCGGGATGAGACTTCAGACTTTACAAAAAGAAAAAAAGAAAAAAAAAGAGAGAAAGGCCAAAAAGAAAAAAAGAAAGAAAGGCCAAAGAAAAAAAATAAAAAAATAAAAATAATAAAATGGGAGGAAAAGAGAGAAGGGATAATGCTAGTATCTCTTTTTCCACACTTGTGCTTCAAAGTAGCACCACGATCTTCATGATAGAGAGTCTCATATGTTGTCACTTTCATATACTAGTGGGAATTTTTCATGATAGAACTTGGCTTGTATATTCCAATGATGGGCTTCATCAAAGTGCCCTAGGTCTTCTTGAGCAAGTGAGTTGGATGCACACCCACTTAGTTTCCTTTGTTGAGCTTTCATATATTTATAGCTCTAGTGCATCCGTTGCATGGCAATCCCTACTCACTCACATTGATATCTATTAATGGGCATCTCCATAGCCCGTTGATACGCCTAGTTGATATGAGACTATCTTCTCCTTTTTGTCTTCTCCACAACCACCATTCTATTCCACATATAGTGCTATGTCCATGGCTCACGCTCATGTATTGTGTGAAAGTTGAAAGAGTTTGAGATTATTAAAGTATGAAACAATTGCTTGGCTTGTCATCAGGGTTGTGAATGATTAAATACTTTGTGTGATGAAGATAGAGCAATAGCTAGACTATATGATTTTGTAGGGATAACTTTCTTTGGCCATGTTATTTTGAGAAGACATGATTACTTTGATTAGTATGCTTGAAGTATCACCATTTTCATGTTAATATGAACTTTTATTTTGTATCATTTGGATCTGAAAATTCATGCCACAATAAAGAAAATTACATTGAGAATTATGCTAGGTAGCATTCCACATCAAAAATTCCGTTTTTATCATTTACCTACTCGAGGACGAGCAGGAATTAAGCTTGGGGATGCTTGATACGTCTCCAACGTATCTATAATTTTTGATTGTTCCATGCTATTATATTACCCCTTTTGGATGTTTATGGCCTTTATTTTACACATTTATATCATTTTTGGGACTAACCTACTAACCGGAGGCCCAGCCCGTATTGCTGTTTTTTTGCCTATTTCAGTATTTCGAAGAAAAGGAATATCAAACGGAGTCCAAACGGAATGAAACCTTCGGGAGCGTGATTTTTGGAACGAACGTGATCCAGAGGACTTGGAGTGCAAGTCAAGAAGCAGCCGAGGCGGCCACGAGAGGGTAGGGCGCGCCCCCCTATAGGGCGCCCCCTGTATCATGGGCCCCTCGGGCGGCCACCGACGTACTTCTTCCTCCTATATAAGCATACGTACCCCGAAAACATCCAGGGAGCCAACGAAACACAATTTCCACCGCCGTAACCTTCTGTATCCGCGAGATCCCGTCTTGGAGCCTTCGTCGGCGCTCCACCGAAGGGGAATCGACCATGGAGGGCTTCTACATAAACACCATAGCCCCTCCGATGAGTTGTGAGTAGTTTACCACAGACCTTCGGGTCCATAGTTATTAGCTAGATGGCTTCTTCCATCTTTTTGGATCTCAATACAATGTTTTCCCCCTCTCTTGTGGAGATCTATTCGATGTAAACTCTTTTTGCGGTGTGTTTGTCGAGATCCGATGAATTGTGGGTTTATGATCAAGTTTATCTATGACAAATATTTGAATCTTGTAGTGACCCGACCTCAAACGGTCAAGTCTTTGTGCCTCAGTGTCATCCCTGGATCAGTAATGCTGACACGCACAGTACTCGAAGGATTTATAACAGAGTAGCAATCACACACTTATTACATCGAATGTCTCAAAAGAGAACTTATTACAATAATATGGCTTAAGGCCATCTAAATGCGATAATAGTGGAAGGCTTGGAAGATAAAGTGAGTCCATCAACTCCAACGGCATAGCTGAGCTGCACGGCAACGACCTAACGAACCTTACTCCTCGTTTGAAAAGTCTACAACATAATATGTTGCAGCCCGAAAACAGGCCAGCACATGGAATATGCTGGCAATGTAACACAGTACAGCAAGAACAGAATAATGCTATCACTACATGCATATATGGCTGGTGGAAAGCTCTATGGTTATAGTTTTGCGAAAAGCCAATTTTTTCCTACAACAAAGGAATAAATTTTAATTTAACTATCATGGTGGTTGAAACATTGAGAAGGTATAACCCCAACTCAATCCCAATTAAAATAATTATCAACCCAACAATATTAATTATGAGTGATGAGATACATGCGATAACCCAAGTACTAGATACTCAAGAATTGTCCATAACCGGGGACAGGGCTAACCATGATTAGATTGTAGACTCTGCAGAGGTTTGCGCACTTTTCCCCACAAGACTCGATCGCTTCCGTTGGATTTCTCGCACTGCATGGTGTTTGAGAAACGGATGACCGAGACATAGTCTTTCAGAAACATTAACTCCCTACTCCGGGTAGACCATACCAAACCTACAAAAACCCACTACCTGCTGATCTACCTCTTCAAGAGCTTCACGTAACTTACTCAGCTATGCTAGAGCCCATAATAGCTTGTGGCTGCACACGGAAGTTTCTAGCATGAATCATCTCAGTTCACTTTAAGCCTGGGTGGTGGTCCATAGGAAGATCACACGGTTACCCCGGGATTTCCAAAAAAACAGACAACACTGGGTTCCCCAGGTGCCTCAATCCACCCAGATGTGTATTAAAGTTGCCACCTTAAGTTGAACCATTAATTAACAATCTCACACCTATCATGGATACACTCAAACCCAATCCACGTCTACGAGCATAGCATAGTAATATAAGCAAACGTAGAAGTAACTCCCAAGGGTTTGATAATAACGGGGCGATAGGTTCTACCTCATCAACTACTTCCCAATACCCTCAAGTTAAAGACATCCTAATCATGCATTGTTTGAGGATGAAACTAATGCAATAAAACTGGGTACGAAAAGAGTATGATCAATGTGTTACTTGCCTTACTGACGATCCGTGAATCCTAGAGACTCGTAGTAACATGCTTCGCACTCCGGGAATTCTATCGCAAACAAACGATAAGATACATAAGCAACTAGCAACAATGCACAAACAAAAACTTCAAACAAAAGCAATTGACCAGAAAGTTCAACTTAAGAACTCCGGTTTGCAAAAAGAATCAAATCAAATGGAGCAACGAAACTCAAACGACGAAAGAAACAAGATCCGTTTACTAATTTGAACTAAAGTCAAATTTTACAGTATCAAAATCTTGTTTAAGTTGGTTAAACAGAAAGTGGGTCTCAAGACGAAACTCTAGACGTTTGAATCACCTGATTCCGATTAATGAGCGCGAAGAAAAACAGAAACTAAGATCGGATCAGAAATCGCGACTGAAAATAATCGCAGATAAATCCGATAAAAGAAAACTGATGAACAGGCTAATGAACGAGCGCTCGTTATCTGTAACTAACGGAAGAAAACCGTTCGTTTAAATGAACGTATGGATGAACGTCCGCTAAATAGAGGAACCGCGAAAAACCGGTGAACCGATAAAAAAACAAACTAGGGTTTCTAAAAAAATGAACGTTTTTTTTAAAAACTAGCGGCTCAGATCCGGCTCGGTACCTCCGGCGAGTGGCTCCGGCGAGGCGAGGTGGGACGGCGGGGCGGCGGCTCACGGCGGCGGGGATCGGCGGGGGCGGCGCTCGGCTGCGGCAGCGGCGAGGCGCGGAGGCGGCGGCGGCGGCTGCGGCTCGGGGCAGCGGGGCTGGCGGTGGTGGCGGTTTGGGGAAGGGGTGGCGGCGTATATAAAGGGGGGGCTGCTTGGAGGAGGGGCCAAGGCGGCGGCGGCGATGGAGTCCGGCTGGAACTCCTCATCCGAGCGGCAGCAGGGCTGGCGCGCGCGCGGGGCCGGCGTCGCGGCTGTTGGGCCAGCGGCCCGGCTGGGTTTCGGCCCAGTCGGTGGAACACTTTTTTTTAAATAATTTCACCGGCCGAAATAAGATCCTAGAAAATAAAATAAAAACCTAAAAATGCCAAAACAAATTTTCACCGTCTAAATGAAATATTTAGAACGGGATGAACATTTTCTTGGCCCTAAAATGCAATTTTGAAAACGTGCAATTTTTCTATTGCAAATAAAATCCGAATAAAATCAACTAAAAAAAACTAAATGATTTTAATATTTTTTCCTCCAATATTTCAATTATTTTGGAGAAGTCATATTATCTCCTCTCATTTATTTTTGGTACGAAATATTTTTTCGGAGAGAAAAATAATTAGAATCAAATATGAAACCGGGAAAATCCCCAACTCTCTCCGAGGGTCCTTGAGTTGCTTAGGATTTCAAGAATTGCGGAGCGGAAAAGAAATAAAATATGATATGCATGAATGACCTATGTATAACATTCCAAATTGAAAATTTGGGATGTTACAAACCTACGCCCCTTAAGATGAATCTCGCCCTCGAGATTCGGGTTGGTCAGAAAATAGGTGCGGGTGGTCCTTGCGAAGATCATCCTCTCGTTCCCAAGTGGCTTCATCGTCGGTATGGTGGCTCCACTGAACTTTACAAAACTTGATAACCTTGTTGTGAGTTACTCGGCTGGCAAACTCAAGAATCTTCACTGGCTTCTCCTCATAAGTCAAATCACTGTCTAGCTGAATTGCCTCCAAGGGTACGGTATCTCTTAACGGTATATCAGCCATCTCATCATGACACTTTTTCATCTGTGAGACGTGGAACACATCATGAAATCCTAATAGTCCTTCAGGTAATTCCAGCTTGTAGGCAACTTCTCCCATCCGTTCCAAAAAACGATACGGTCCCACAAATCTCGGGGCTAATTTTCCCTTAACTCCAAAACGTTTCACTCCTCGTAAGGGTGATACTCGCATATATGCTATGTTTCCAATTTCATAAGTTACCTCCTTGCGTTTCGAGTCTGCATAACTTTTCCGCCTGGACTGAGCTACCTTCAGTCTATCACGAATCAACTTAACCTTCTCCTTAGACTCTTTGATCAAGTCTGGTCCGAACAACTGTCGATCTCCTACCTCATCCCACATCAACGGTGTTCTGCATCTTCGTCCATACAGAGCTTCGAACGATGCCATCTTTAACTGGCTTGGTAGCTATTGTTGTATGAGAACTCTACATAAGGCAAATTGTCATCCCAACTAGATCCATAATCTAGCGCACATGCTCTCAAAATATTTCCAATATCTGGTTGACTCTCTCGGTTTATCCATCTGTCTGTGGGTGAAATGTTGTACTGAACTCCAATCTCATACCCAAGGTCTGATGTAACTGATTCCAAAACTTTGAAGTAAACTGCGTCCCTCTATCTGATACGATGCTCCTCGGAACTCCATGCAGACATACGATCCTGGACATATATATCTTGGCCAACTTTGCATTTGTATAGGTGGTTTTTACTGGGATAAAGTGAGCCACTTTAGTCAAATGATCCACTACTACCCATATTGAGTCATATCCTGCCTTGGTCCTAGGTAGCCCGGTGATAAAATCCATGCCAAGTTTATCCCACTTCCATTCGGGTATCGGCATAGGCCGCAACAGTCCTGCTGGCTTCTGATGCTCTGCCATCACTCTCTGACATACATCACATACGGCTACATACTCAGCAATATCCTTCTTCATACCAGTCCACCAGAAATGTTCCTTCAAATCCAAATACATCTTCGTGTTTCCGGGGTGTATCGAGTATGGTGAGTCATGAGCCTCTTGAAGTATTAACTTCCTAATCTCTGGGTTATTGGGTACATAAACTCGGTCCTCAAACCATAAGGTATCATGCTCATCCTCGCGAAAACCTTTGGCCTTTCCTTGGCTCATCTTCTCCTTTATCTTGGCAATCTCTTCGTCTTCCTTCTGAGCTTCTCGAATTCTGTTCAACAAGGTCGACTGAACCTCCATTGTTGCAACGAAACCTCTTGGAACAATCTCCAATCGAAGTTCCATGATATCCTCAGCTAACTCCTTTGGCAATCCCTTGCTCTCAAGCATATTGGCATAACTCTTCCGGCTCAAAGTGTCTTCTACAACATTGGCTTTTCCTGGATGATAGTGTAGCTTCATATCATAATCCTTTATAAGTTCCAACCATCTCCTCTGTCTAAGGTTCAGCTCCTTTTGCATGAAAATATACTTCAAACTCTTATGATCCGTGTACACATCACAACGGTTTCCAATAAGGTAATGTCTCCAAGTATTTAATGCATGCACTACGGCTGCTAACTCCAAATCATGCGTGGCATAGTTCAACTCATGGGGCTTCAGTTGTCGTGAGGCATACGAAACAACTTTTCCGTCCTGCATAAGCACACATCCCAGTCCCAATCGCGAGGCGTCACAATACACTTGAAACTCCTTATGTATATCTAGCAATGTTAGCACTGGGGCTGTAGTCAAATGTTTCTTCAATTCCTGAAAACTTGCCTTGCAATCTTCTGTCCATTTAAACTTAGTGTCCTTCTTTAGTAGTTCAGTTATTGGTTTTGCAATCTTGAAAAAATTCTCAATGAATCTCCGATAATATCCCGCGAGTCCAAGGAAACTACAGATCTCTCCAACTGAAGTGGGTGCCAACCATTCAGTGACCGACTGAACTTTGCCGGGGTCTACTGCTATACCCTCTCCTGATATAACATTCCCAAGAAATCCAACTTCCTTCAACCAAAATTCGCATTTGCTGAACTTGGCATATAACTGGTGTTCTCTGAGTTTCTCGAGAACTAATTGCAAATGCTCCTTGTGCTCCTCTTCATTCTTCGAGTATACCATAATATCATCGATAAACACCACAACAAATTTGTCCAAATACTCCATGAACACTTTGTTCATCATACTCATGAAATAGGCAGGGGCGTTTGTCAGTCCAAACGACATGACCGTATACTCGTATAATCCATACCGCGTGGTGAACGCTGTCTTTGGTACATCCTTCTCTCGGATCTTCAACTGATGGTATCCTGATCGTAGACCAATCTTTGAAAACACCTTAGCTCCTTGCAGCTGATCAAACAGATCATTGATCATCGGTAGTGGATATTTGTTCTTAATTGTTAGTTCATTCAAGGCCCGGTAATCAACAACCATCCTTAGGGATTTATCCTTCTTCTCGACCAAAAGTACTGGGGTTCCCCAAGGCGATGAACTCCTTCGAATATAACCTTTCTCCAACAACTCCTTGATCTACTTCTTAATTTCCTCCAGATCATTTGCGGGCATCCGATAGGGTCTCTTGGATATTGGCCCTGTACCTAGCAATAGCTCTATCAAAAACTCAATGTCTCGATCTGGTGGCATGCCTGGTAACTCTTCTGGAAAAACATCCGGGTAATCCTTTACTACAGGCACTTCCTCCTACACAACTCTGGTGAGGGCATTTACTTGGGTCCTCCTAGGCACTTGCCTTGATACGTACTTAATCCTTTTCCCCTCCGGGGTGGTGAGATAAATTGACTTACTAGCACAGTCAATACTTCCTCCATACTTTGACATCCAGTCCATACCTAATATCACATCCAATCCTTGTGACTCCAAGATAATTAGGTCAGATGGAAAAACATGCGTCCCAATGGTTAGGGGTATCTGGTTGCACCATCGGCTAGCCATATACTCTGTTCTAGGCGAGCTCACTAAAAGAGGGGTCCTCAGGGTTTGGGTTAGTAGGTTATACTTATCCACGAATCCCCTTGATATGTATGAGTGCGATGCACCAGTATAAAAAAGAATAAGGGCGGTAAATGACTTAATCAAAAACTTACCTATTACCGCGTCCGACTATTCTTCAACCTCCTCCACGTTAACGTGGTTCACTTGTCCTTTGTTGAATGGATTAGGCTTCTTCCCGGCGCTCCCGTTTCCGTTTCCATTCCTTCCTTCAGGGAAATCATTGGCATAGTGCCCAGTCTTCCCGCATTTAAAGCAAGTAACCTGACTTAGGTCTCTCTTGGCGGGTGTGGCTGGATTGGAGCGATTCTGATTGTTGTTAGCTCCATTTCCATTTCCATTCTTACCACCATTGTGGTTATGCGATCCTCCTCCTGTGTGGTTGTGGACTCCATGGTTATGAACAAGTCCTCCCGAGTTCGGGGTTAAGCGAGGCTTCTGCTGAGCTCCTGAGTTATACTTCCCTTGTCCATACTTCCTCTTACGGCTCTCAATCTACTGCTACTTCCCTTCAATCATAAGAGCCTTATCTACCAACTCCTGGTAGTTGTTGAAGGTTCCCACCATCAACTGCATACTCATCTCATCATTCAACCCTTCCATAAATTTCTCCTGCTTCGCGGCATCTGTGGCCACATCATCAGGGGCATAGTGTGATAACTTGCTAAAATCATCCACGTACTGGCCTACAGTATGGTTCCCCTAGCGTAAATTGCGAAAATCCTGCTTCTTCATCTGCATAGCTCCATTGGAAACATGGGCAGTACGAAAGGCCTGTTGAAACTGAGCCCATGTGACAGTGTCGATAGGATAGGCGGCTATGAAATTCTCCCACCATGCTGCTGCAGGTCCATCCAGTTGGTGTGCGGCAAAACGCACCTTCTCCGCATCTATGCACCCTACGGTGGTCAACTCCCTTCCGATACAGCGTAGCCAATCATCAGCAACTATTGGCTCGGTGCTACTGGAAAACACCGGCGGCTGTAACCTTAGAAAATGGGCTAGGTTGTCCACTGGTGGCGGGTTGTTGTTATTGTTGTTGTTGCCCTGGTTCTGAACTAACAACTACATCAAAGCATTCTGCTGCTGGATCAACTGGGTGAGCTCCGGTGGGAAAGCAAAACCGGTGTCACGTCTCGGAGGCATCTGATGGGTTTATATGGAAGAGTTTAGAATAGAAAAAAGGTCTAGTGAGAAAGCACTACCCATATGCACATGAGACAAACACAATCATATCACTCAATCAATCAAGCAAGGGCATACAACGGTCTAGGACTATCGCAAAAGTGCTCAACTGCTATTACCAATTACATGGGGAAATACTACTAATATATGGTAGTCATCTAGAAATTTGATCAGTGGAAGACTCCATGATGTCTGCTCCAGCTTCATCTTCATAATCATCATCACTGGGATCAGAATCGGTGTCGTCAATGATGATGTAGTTGTCCGGGCAAGTGGGTTCGTCGTCTTCGTCTCCCGGTGCTGGTCCTCCCATGAATATTTCGATCTTCTTAACCAGGTCGTCGTTCTTCTCCAGTAGTGTCTTGATTTCCTCCTCATATCCATCGCGTGTGAACTTGAGTTCTTCCTCCAGCTCGATGATCCTAGTCTTTGCCTTCTTCAATTTCATCATGTCTGCGCACATATGGTTCTCCTGACGTTGAATGTGCTGGTTTAACTCCTGGATAAAAGCTGCAATGGATCTATCCTTCCTGGTGCTGATCATCTCCCATTGCTCGTCTCGGCGCCCACATATTTGATAGGTAGTGTCCTTGAGTTCCCTGTTGTAGACTTCTCCAATGTGTCCTATGGTAATATGGGCTGCCATGCTCTTGCCTAGACTCCAGGTTGGTGCATCGAAGGAAAATTCTATGGGTTTAGAAGTTGGCGAGAACGTCCTTCCTGGAACTTGTACTTCAATCATCCAGCGCTCCTCTTCTGGTAAGGTGGCGTTGTACGTCCCAGTGAAACTTAGTATTCCAATGTTCAAGTACCTAGTGACTTCCTTCAAGTGGCGTCCAAAAGGTGTATCCTCGTCCGGTTGCGCAAACTTGTTCTTCATCTCCGGCATCCTAAAGAGTGGAAAAGGAAGAGGAGTCAGAAATGAGTAGAGAAGAGTGACCTATGGTTTATCTGAGTGGTCATGTCCTACACTCAGCGTGTGCTCTGATACCATCTTGTAGCGACCCGACCTCAAACGGTCAAGTCTCTGTGCCTAAGTGTCATCCCTGGATCAGTAATGCTGACACACACAGTACTCGAAGGATTTATAACAGAGTAGCAATCACACACTTATTACATCGAATGTCTCAAAAGAGAACTTATTACAATAATATGGCTTAAGGCCATCTAATGCGATAACAGCGGAAGGCTTGGAAGATAAAGTGAGTCCATCAACTCCAACGGCATAGCTGAGCTGCACGGCAACGACCTAACGAACCTTACTCCTCGTCTGAAAAGTCTGCAACATAATACGTTGCAGCCCGAAAACGGGTCAGCACATGGAATATGCTGGCAATATAACACAGTAGAGCAAGAAACAGAATAATGCTATCACTACATGCATATATGGCTGGTGGAAAGCTCTATGGTTATAGTTTTGCGAAAAGCAATTTTTTTCCTACAACAAAGGAATAAATTTTTAATTTAACTATCATGGTGGTTGAAACATTGAGAAGGTATAACCCCAACTCAATCCCAAATTAAAGTAATTATCAACCCAACAATATTAATTATGAGTGATGAGATACATGTGATAACCCAAGTACTAGATACTCAAGAATTGTCCATAACCGGGGACACGGCTAACCATGATTAGATTGTACACTCTGCAGAGGTTTGCGCACTTTTCCCCACAAGACTCGATCGCTTCCGTTGGATTTCTCGCACTGCATGGTGTTTGAGAAACGGATGACCGAGACATAGTCTTTCAGAAACATTAACTCCCTACTCCGGGTAGACCATACCAAACCTACAAAAACCCACTACCTGCTGATCTACCTCTTCAAGAGCTTCACGTAACTTACTCAACTATGCTAGAGCCCATAATAGCTTGTGACTGCACACGGAAGTTTCTAGCATGAATCATCTCAGTTCCCTTTAAGCTTGGGTGGCGGTCCATAGGAAGATCACAAGGTTACCCCGGGATTTCCAAAAAAACAGACAACACTGGATTCCCCAGGTGCCTCAATCCACCTAGATGTGTATTAAAGTTGCCACCTTAAGTTGAACCATTAATTAACAATCTCACATCTGTCATGGATACACTCAAACCCAATCCACGTCTACGAGCACAACATAGTAATATAAGCATAACGTAGAAGTAACTCCCAAGGGTTTGATAATAACGGGGCGATAGGTTCTACCTCATCAACTACTTCCCAATACCTTCAAGTTAAAGACATCCTAATCATGCATTGTTTGAGGATGAAACTAATGCAATAAAACTGGGTATGAAAAGAGTATGATCAATGTGTTACTTGCCTTGCTGACGATCCGTGAATCCTAGAGACTCATAGTAACACGCTTCGCTCTCCGGGAATTCTATCGTAAACAAACGATAACATACATAAGCAAGTAGCAACAATGCACAAACAAAATCTTCAAACAAAAGCGATTGACCAGAAAGTTCAACTTAAGAACTCCGGTTTGCAAAAAGAATCAAATCGAACGGAGCAACAAAACTCAAACGGCAAAAGAAACAAGATCCATTTACTAATATGAACTAAAGTCAAATTTTACAGTATCAAAATCTTGTTTATGTTGGTTAAACAGAAAGAGGGTCTCGAGATGAAACTCTAGACGTTTGAATCACCTGATTCCGACTAACGAGCGTGAAGAAAAACAGAAACTAAGATCAGATCAGCAATTGCGACTGAAAATAATCGCAGATAAATCCGATAAAAGAAAACTGACGAACAGGCTAACGAACGAGCGTTCGTTATCTGTAACTAACGGAAAGAAAACCGTTCATTTAAACGAACGTACGGACGAACGTCCGCTAAATTGAAGAACCGCGAAAAACCGGTGAACCGATCTAAAAAAACGAACTAGGGTTTCTAAAAGAAAACGAATGGTTTTTAAAAGAAAACCGACGGCTCGGATCAGCGCGGTACCTCTACGAGGTGGCTCCGGCGGGGCGAGGTGGGCGGCGGCTCGCGGGGCGGCGGGGCTCGGCGGCGGCGCGGCAAGCGGCAGCGGCGGCGCTCGGCTGCGGCGGCGGCGAGGCGCGGAGGCGACGACGGCAAGTGCGGGCGGCGACTGCTGCGGCTCGGGGCGGCGGGGCTGGCGGTTTGGGGGGCGGGGTGGCGGCGTATATAAATGGGGGAGGCTGCTTGGAGGAGGGGCCAAGGCGGCGGCGGCGATGCAGTCCGGCTCGGACTCCCCGTCCGAGCGGCGGCGGGGCTGGCGCCGCGCGCGGGGCGGCGGCGGCTGGCCGTCCTGGTTCGGCTGGGTTTCGGCCCAGTCGGCGGAACATTTTTTTTAAAATAATTTCGCCGGCAGAAATAAAATCCTAGAAAATAAAATAAAAACCTAAAAATGCCAAAACATATTTTCACCGTCTAAATGAAATATTTAGAACGGGATGAACATTTTCTTGGCCCTAAAATGCAATTTGGAAAACGTGCAATTTTTCTATTGCAAATGAAATCCGAATAAAATCAACTAAAAACAACTAAATTATTTTAATATTTTTCCTCCAATATTTCAATTATTTTGGAGAAGTCATATTATCTCCTCTCATTTATTTTTGGTACGAAATATTTTTTCGGAGAGAAAAATAATTAAAATCAAAAATCCTTGTTTCATTATTTGGTAGGAAATCAAATATGAAACTGGGAAAATCCCCAACTCTCTCCGAGGGTCCTTGAGTTGCTTAGGATTTCGAGGATTGCGGAGCGGAAAAGAAATAGAATATGGTATGCATGAATGACCTATGTATAACATTCCAAATTGAAAATTTGGGATGTTACAAATCTCCTCTGAATTCTTTTATGTATGATTGAGTTATCTTTGTAAGTCTCTTCGAATTATCAGTTTGGTTTGGCCTACTAGATTGATCTTTCTTGGGAGAAGTGCTTAGCTTTGGGTTCAATCTTATGGTGTCCTTACCCAGTGACAGCAGGGGTTGCAAGGCACGTATTGTATTGTTGCCATCGAGGATAAAAAGATGGGGTTTACATCATATTGCATGAGTTTATCCCTCTACATCATGTCATCTTGCTTAATGCGTTACTCTGTTCTTTACGAACTTAATACTCTAGATGCAGGCAGGAGTCGGTCGATGTGTGGAGTAATAATAGTAGATGCAGGCAGGAGTCAGTCTACTTGTTGCGGACGTGATGCCTATATACATGATCATGCCTAGATAACTCATAATTATTCGCTTTTCTATCAATTGCTCGACAATAATTTGTTCACCCACCGTAATACTTATGCTATCTTGAGAGAAGCCTCTAGTGAAACCTATGGCCCCTGGGTCTATCTCTTATCATATTTGCTTCCAATCTACTTTTATTTGCATCTTTACTTTTTTGCATCTATATTATAAAATACCAAAAATATATTTATATTATTATACTATCTCTATTAGATCTCACTTTCGCAAGTGGCTGTGAAGGGATTGACAACCCCTTTATTGTGTTGGTTGCGAGTTCTTTGTTTGTTTGTGTAGGTGCGTGTGACTTTTGAGGAGCCTCCTACTGGATTGATACCTTGGTTCTCAAAAACTGAGGGAAATACTTACGCTACTATTGCTGCATCACCCTTACCTCTTCAAGGAAAACCAACGCAAGCTCAAGACGTAGCAAGGGTTCACTAGTTCGGTTGCGGTGTGAGGCTGGCGTCGCCGCAGGGCCTGGCCAGTGGTGGGAATAATAGGGGCGGTGAGGCCTCCGCGGCAGCACATTCGGCCACGGGAGGCAGGAGCATGCGGCACGACCGGCGCTGCTTTGGGCGGCTGGAGAAGAAGACCAGAGGTTGAAGAAGTATTACGGCCGTTGGATGGACATTGTTTTTTTTGACAGTTAAAACAGTAGGAGAGGCTCCTACTGTGTATATTAAAGTATCAAAAAAAGGTTCTTACAAGGTCATAACCTTACATCCATAGCCATTGACAAACTAAGCTAGAAATGGGAAACCAAGGAGAATACAAGGTTATGGTACAACAAAGGACTGGGAAAAGAGGAAATAAATGCTCTGTGCTTCTCTTTGGCTCTATGTCTGAGTAGAGAGAATTCCTCTATGAGTCTTCTTGCCCATGAGCCTAGCGTGGGGTTTATCCTTCGGAAGTGTTTGTTATTTCTTTCTTTCCATAGACTCCAGGAGGCGTATAGGAAAATCTCCATGAACATTGGGTTGTCCCATGCTGTCTTTGCTTCTTTGATCCAATTGAGATGATCTCCATTAGTTGTCTAGTGGATGTTCAAAGTATCCCAACAAGTTAAACTGAAATGACACATAAAAATCATGTGCTCGACTGTTTCTTCCTCCGTACTGCCACACAAGATGCAACCGTGATTTTCTCCAATGTTATAATGACGTCTCTTAAGCATGTTTCTGGTATTCAGGCGATCAGATAGCAGTAGCCAACCAAAAACCTTTATTTTCATTGTGGCCGAAGATTTCCAGAGCCATTTATAACTATCATGTGCAGTGACCTCTCGAAAGTAGAACTTGTAGTACCTTTTTGCTGTGTAAATCTCAGATCCCCACTCATAGACCCAAGCGTCTACGCCCTCTTCTGCATCATTGCCAACATGTAATGTGATCTCCTGGATATCTCGCAGTTCATTGTAAGCTTGCATGGAAAGGGGGAGGTGGAAGGTTTCGCTGAGTTTGGTGCTGCTAAGGAAGTCCCGGACCGAAATATCTTCATTTTTGGTATGAGAGAACACACGCGGATGTGAATGAGTCAGGACCTCATCTAGCCAGAGGTCTTTCCACATAAGCACAGTATCTCCTCTGCGAATGATCACATGCGAGATGCCTCGATAGATAGGGGTAAGTTTGAGCAAATCTTTCCACCAGAAAGAGCCACAAGGGTCTGAGGCGTGTGGGATTTTGTCAGTGTAGTATGTGGACCAAATTAAATCAACCCACGGTAGATCCCAATGGTTGTAGAACTTGTGTAGGTATTTCATGAGCAAAGCATCACTTTGAGTTTGTAAGTCAAGCACCCCAAGTCCTCCACATTCCTTGGGTCTGCAAACCATCTGCCATGAGGACAAAGAGTTACACTTGTCCCCATCATCAGTCTTCTTAGTCCAAAGACATTGCCTTCTAATTTTATCAAGTAAATCAATAATCTTTTGTGGCAGTTTGAGGGTGCAGAGTGCAAAGATGATGAGTGAAGTGATGACCGAGTTGAAAAGCGATAGTTTCCCTCCATAGGAGATCATTGATAAAGTTGCAGAGAGTCTTCGTTGAACGCCACAAACCAAAGGCATGAGATCCTGTACAGAAGGTTTTGTCGTGCCCATTGGCAATCCAAGATAGGTAAAAGGGAGCTTCCCCACCACGCAGCCGAAAATTTAGGCAATATGTTGGGCAGTTGCAGCGTCGCAATTCATTGGCACCAGGGTTGACTTGTAAAAGTTGATCTTTAGTCCAACAGACGTGGCATAATCGGTGAGTATGTTTTTGACAAGAGTCGCTTGGTCTTGACACGCTGGTAACAAAATGATAGTGTCGTCCGCGTATTGGATCACTGGGTAGTCCGATTGGTTGGGACGGTTGAAGGGCAAGTGTAGTTCATTCCTTCAAAAGGAGTCATTAATCGCAGCTTGCAATAAATCTGCTGCCAAGACAAAGATTAAGGGGGACAATGGATCACCCTGTCGTACGCCACAGACGCAATTAAATTGTTTTCTCGGGACGCCATTAAGTAGAACAGAAGATTTGGCCGATGAGAAAATGGTTTTCATCCACCCCAACCATTTGTCATTGAAGCCCATGTGCTTCATAATATCCAACATAGCCTCATGATCAATGGTGTCAAATGCTTTTGCAAAGTCCAGTTTGAGGATAACTATTGGATTTTTAGAAGCTTGGCATTGGTAGATGTACTCAAACGCCCATGCAAGGCAATCCTGGATGGACCTCTTTTTCAAAAACCCATACTAGTTACGGTGTATAATTTTCAGAATGATTTTTTGAAGCCGATTGGCGAGGAGTTTTGTAATGACTTTGAGACAGCAATTTAACAGAGTAATCGGTCGGAAGTCATTAACTCCTTGAGGTGCAGCAACTTTGGGAATGAGTGTGATTAATCCATCGTTAATGCTCTCCAGATTAAGGCCACCCTCGAAGAACTGATCACAGAGAGCATAAAAGTCCTCCTTAATTATATTCCAACAAGATTTGAGGAATGCTCCGTTGAACCCATCCGGGCCCGGTGCCCTATCCGCCGGCATTTCTTTGATGACTAGAGCAATCTCTTGTCGAGTAAAAGGTACAGTTAGGTCGTCCAATCCCTCAATTCGCTTGATGATGGAGGGAAGATTGAATTTCAAATCATGTTTAGATGAGGTCCCAAGTCGTTCTTTGAAGGAGTGATAAATGACCGATTCCTTGCTTGCATGATCATCAACTCCAGTTCCATCAGGTAAGGTTAGAGAGGCAATATTGTTTCTTCTGTATCGTTCGGAATCCATTGCTTGGAAGAACTTGGAATTCTCATCACCAAAACGGACCCATCGAATTGTGCATCGTTTCCTCCAGTACTCTCTTTGGTAAGAAAGTAACCGCAGAATGTGGGCTTTGAGAATTTTCCTGAAGTTTGCCTCCGGAATGGTCAATTGCCTTCTATTTTCAATCGTGTCCAGGTGTGCAAGAGTTTTGTTGGAATTTTCAATTGCAATAGAGAGGCGGGAAATATTCTTGCTCCATTTTTTCAGACAGTACCGTAAGTGCTTGAATTTTCTGCAAAGAATAGTTGCACTATTGGTAGAACATACTGGCTTATCCCAAGCTGACTGCACAATATCCAGGAAGCCCGGGTGATGTATCCAAAAGGGTTCGAAACGAAAGAGTTTGCTCCTTGGGATCGAGGTTTCAATTGTGACTACGCACGGGATGTGATCAGATACTGGCTTACCCAATGGTTTAACAATGGTGTTAGGGTAAGAACCCGTCTAGTTGCAAGAGGTGAAAAACCAATCTAGTTGCTCCAAAAGTGGATCCTGCTGCATATTACTCCAAGTAAAAGTGCGGCCTTTAATTGGCAGTTTAACAAGACATTGCGTACGTATGAAATTGTTGAACGTGATCATGTCATTAATGCTTCTGCCGGGCTTATTACGATTGTCGGGGCTACGGATATAATTAAAGTCCCCGAGGAGAAGCCAATCTTTGTTGGCAGGGATGTTTAAAGAGAAAAGCCAATTAGTGTAATTAGTTCGAGCTTCACCTTGACATGGGCCATAAATGTTCACTAACGTCCAAGATTGAGATGACTGTGTGGACTGAAACTTAATCACCAGAGCAAAATCTTCGGAAGCTATGACCGAGCCAGTGAAAACTGAACTATTCCAAATAGTAGCAATGCCACCCGAGGCCCCATTCGAAGGAACAAAGGCAAATTGGTCAAAACAACGGGGACAACAAGATTTGATAAACGCATGATCGATCATAGGCTTCTTAGTTTCTTGCAAGCATAAAACCGAACAACCACTAGCATTGATAGCATTAGAAAGAGCTAATTGTTTATCCCCGAAGTTTAACCCACGAATGTTCCAACAGAGCACATTCCAATTAACCAAAAGACCCATTTGAGCAAATAAACCCAAAGATTAGGTCGAAGATGAAGGACCCGCTTCGGCGGACTCCAAGAGGGCAGCTTCAGTGAGTTCCTCGGCCGGGACTGCGCATTTGAGGACGCCCACCTGTTGGATAATCTGAATAGGAGTTGGGGGTGGAATCTCTGGAGAGTCAGCACTATCCAGCTCCGTGATGATCACCGAGGAGGGCGCAGCAGGCGTGTGACGTGGCTTCACTTTGGACACCTTCTTCTTAGTATCAGCCAGAGCATGCACCCGAAATCCATCATATTTATTCGATCTGACACTACGATGGAGAGAGACCTCACATTCTGGTGCCTGCACTTTACCATGGTGCAAGGAGGCGCTGATCACACTCTGGGGCCCCTTGGAAGGAGGCAAAGAGAGGGAACAGTTTGCCTGAAGCATAGCTAAGTCGTCAGAGGGAACAGTCCAGGAGTGAACCACAGAGAGGCATTCGTCATTGGTCGTGGTGATCTGATGCCCAGCCGAAATCACAAATGAATTATTGCTGCGATGGACCTCAACATGAACCTTCAGAAAATCCCTGAAGCCCAGCCCAGAGCTCCAAGGGCCAAATGTAGCCATAATCGGTCTGATAGCCTGAAGGAGATAGTCATTGATTTGCCTCGCCGGCCTGGTGGAGTGGAATAACATTGTGGCCACCATATTTCCATTGTTAGACAAAGACAGATGCATACCAGAGTTGTTCAAAGATAGATCAATACTAAGACTGTCTGTCGGCTGCAGGAGAGGAACCATGGAAGTGCTAGCAGAGCTGTCAAAATTATGTCACCAAAGGTTGTTGAGGATGTTGACAGGCACAAGAACCAGTCCATCAGAATTAACAGAAGATTCAGAACTGCTGCTCCAGGAAATGGAGTCATTCCAAGCTGTAGCAGGACTGTCGAGAAGATTGTTTTTAGGGACAATTCCATCAGCAACCTGCAACCCTTCAGCAGCCAACCAAGCTTGACAGTTGTACACAGCGGGAGGAGGAGGTGCTGGCCAGGCTCCCCAATTAGCTTGAAACTGAACCTGTTGATCAACAACCACATCACCATTAGCCTGATTAGCCTGGTGCAGATCATTATCCGCAGCCACATTCTGGGCCATCCAGTTATGAAGTTGTGCTTGATATATCTGCTCCGCAGTCAGGCCCTCACCAAAGAGAGGATGAGGGACACCATCCTCAGGAGGAGGATCCTCGCAGCAGGTGGAACTTCAGGCAAGTGTGCATTCCAGTCAGAACTACGCAACATAGTCACAACAACAGTCCAGCAATGACGGGCACCACCAATCTGCCTCATGATGATACTCTTAGGGATTAAGCAGAGATGAATAACCCTTGCCTTTAACAGAACAAGTCGTCTATCGCCCCTAGGGTTGTGCCATTCAAGCAGAGTGCCAAAGCTATCCACTGACTTATGTATGTAATGCTGCATTTGATAATCGTAAGGATAGGCTACATATAAGATCCAAATCTACGGGCCGAAAGAGGTGAGCCTCATATTTAGTGCAGCATCATGAGGTACAAAGGATATAACAGTGTGTTCATCATCTTGCAGCTCATCTAGTTCAGAAGTAGTCCCCACAACAGATTCAGGCACTAGGGAATCCTCGAATCCAAAAATACCAATCCCTAAGGGGTGATCTTCAACTTTAGTGGGGAAGTAATGGGATTCATGGAGCAAACCTTGGATTGTATCTCGGAGGGCCGCTTTCTGATGCTGCGGGATGAACCTGTTGGCCTCAGCAATGGCCAAGAAATCGTGTCGCAGAGGAGGCACAGCGCTAACCACCATATCATCACGCACCTTCCGATCGGTCGGGCCGAGCTCCACTGTCATGCCCTGCGGGAGGTAGGGGACGACATTGATGGGGAAGTTCGCCATTGTTGGTGGCGGAGAGCAGAGCAGAGCGTGCGCAGGAGGAGGCACAGCAGGTGAGGCGGAATGCGTATCGGCAGGGGGTATGGATGGTTTGGGCAACCAAGATGCCTTGCAGGAACCCTGCCGCTGTCCACAGGATGAAGCCACGTGTCCCACCGAACCACACAGATTGTCATGGACGATCGATGATGGCTTGGGTCGAACGGTGGGGCACAAAATACGTGCCTGCGGTAATTGCGAACGAGAGGAAGGAATCCATGCAGACCCGGATTTGACTGGACCAAAATCAATTAGCCTCTCGTTTCCCAAGATGGGCATGGCAGAGCGACTAGTAGAAGGTAGGCATTGTAATGAGTCCGCATTAACAATAGGATCAATAGGATTCTTGCCTTTCGAAGAAAGATCAATATTATTTGTTACTCCAAAGAAAGGAGGAATTAAATCCTGCGCAGTCTTGGGCCTCCAAAAATAATATTTAGCTTTAGTATCCAGGCAGTTGTGCCTCGTGTGGCCCAGAAAGAAGCAAGAGTCACATTTGAGATAGGCCGGGCATTGGAAAAAAAGATGGTTGGAGGAGCCACATGTAGTACATACTCGTGGACTCGAACGCGGCCCAGGGCCGATCACCTTAGTGGGCTTACCAGAAATAACCTGAGTAGAAGGCGGGGGGCAACTGCAAATGTCAGTGAGACATACCGAGCAATTAATATCGGGACAAACAGAAGCAAGGTGGCCCATCAATTTACAATTGGAGCACAAATTCAGCTTGCCATAAATATATTCTGATGGAGGGATCGATGCCAGAGACCAGATAGCTGCAATACGTGAATCAGAATACCCAAAATGATGTTGATCAAGAATATGCAACATCATAAAATTCGGAATGTTGGTCCAAGCCTGCTCCTTATACCGACAACCTTCAAATTTGTAGTTAATGGTATTAACTCCTGTAATAAGTGCCGTCTGGAAACTACCAAAGATGATGCCAGAGTTCATGGAAGGTTGGTTAATGCCCGCAATTGTAGGGGGGTTGACTGTCAGGCTCGACACTGCTGGAGTTGGCAAAAGAGACGCCGACGATGAGCCTTCGGGCGACTTCCCAAGATCGGCCCCCTTATCCTTTAAAAAACCAAACTTTGATAGAACCTGTTGGGATGCACTCAAGTCATTGGGATGCTGCTTTGTGAACTTGTACTTAGACTTGATCGCAACAAGAGAACGCGCCGCCACCTCAGGAATATGAGAATCTAGGTGCCAAGATGAATCCATGGACGATGCACCAATGTAGCTCTGGCGGAAAAGACTAAAATGACAGACAAAATCCGGCCAAACACGATCTTTGAGACCATAGATGAAGTGACCGACTTTATTGGAAGCCACTGAAAAACGAAATCTTCGTCCCGAAAGATGTGTCACATTAAGACCAGAAGGTACCCCTCCAATACAACATTGTAGGGCAATGGCAACCGAGTCTTCATTGAGCGGAAAGCTGGCCGATGAGAAATGCACCACCAAGAAAAATTCTTTGTTCGAGAAAGAGGGGGAGAAGTGAACGGTAGATCCAAAGCGATGACGCACCTGGGCCGCGACCGCAAGGCCGGGGGAGAAATCCCAATGCAGAAGGCCTTCCATGATCAGCAAGATCAAAATTCACCATGGCTGAGAGGTGTGAGGTGTGGGAAGGTGGGAGAGAGGAGAGGGAGAGGGGAGAGCCATCACCTTGGATATTGTATTTTGATGGTTCGGTTTGTAGCCTTGGATGGACATTGTATGGTCACTGGAGCTAGAATCGTTTATATTGACTAAGTTGACAAAGCCCTCCGTCCCCGTCAACTTAGTAGGCCCACAAGTCAGCCTCCCACCAAGGTGGGTCCCAGCTAGAAGGGGGTATTCATTTTTTGTGCGTAATAAGGAGGCACTTCCGGTGGGTCCGAGCTGACAGCAGGTGGAATGTTTTTTTCGCGAAATACGGTGGCCCGTCGGGTGGGTCCCAGCAGTCAGGGGCAAATGTTTTTTTCGCGAAATACTGGTGGCCCCTTCGGTGGGTCCCTGCTGTCAGGTGGAGGAATAATTATTTTCCGCATAATAAGGAGGCACTTCCTTATGGCTGCCGTGGACCCAGCTGTCAGCCTCTCCACATACAGTATTCTTCCGATGGAATTCGGTCGTTAACCACATTGACCACGCCGTGCCGAGAGCACCACAGCGGTGGACGACAACGAGGCCTAGGAAGGGGATGACGCGGAGCTGGGGAAGATGCGTCAGTGCATGCCCACATGGAGAGGAGTACGAGGGTTCACTGGTTCGGCTGCGCTGCCGTCGCCGCAGAATAACAGGGGGTGTGGGTGAGTGGAGTGGAGGGATGGCCTGGCTAGCGGTGGGAGTAGTATGGGGGTGGTGAGGCCTCCGCGGCAGCACAGCCGACCACGGGAGGCAGGAGCAGGCGACACGACCGGCGCTGCTTTGGGCGGCTCGAGCAAGAAGACTAGAGGTTGAAGAAGCACTATGGCCGTTGGATGGACATCGTACGGTCAGTCAAGCTAGAATCGTGCATATTGACTAAGTTGACAAAGCCCTTCTTCCCTGTTAATTAGTAGGCCCACTATACTAGGTCCCAGCTAGCAGGGGGAGTATTCATTTTTTTGTGCGTAATAAGGAGGCACTTCCTTGCGTGCGAAGATATAGCTGGTGGGTCCGAGCTGTCAGCGGCGGTAACATTTTTTTGTGAAATACAGAGGCCCTTTCGGTGGGTCCCAGATGTCAGGTGGAGGAATCATTATTTTGCGCGTAATAAGGAGGCATTTCCTTGCATGTGGCCATGGACCCAGCTGTCAGCCTCTCCACGTACAGTCCACTTCAGATGCATGTCGGTTGTTGACCACGTTGACCAGGCCGCACCAAGAGAACCAAGGCGGTGGACGACAGCGAGGCCTAGGAAGGGAACGACACGGAGGCAGGGAAGACTCGACAGTTGTTTCCCACGCAGAGGGGACTACAACTGTACGAGGGTTTACTGGTTCATCTGTCGTCGCCGGAGAATAACAGCAGGTGTGGGATTGTGGGTGAGTAGAGGGATGGCTAGGCCAGCGATGGGAGTACGGTGGGGCGGTGAGGCCTACACGGCAGCACAGCCGGCCGCGGGGAGGAGGGAGCAGGCAGTCCCGCCGGCGCTTGTTTGAGCGGCTGGAGCAGGAAGAGCAGAGATTGAAGAAGAACGACGGCCATTGGATGGACATCCAACAGTATACAGGCCATCTGTGGAAAGCCTCAAATCCGTGGAAAACAGCATACATGCCATCTGCCATTATTTCAAATAATTTACATCCTATTTGCTAATTCTTACGAGTTTTTTTGAGCCCATATTCTTTTTGTTAGCATTAGAGCCCATATTGTGGCCACGGTTAAAAAATTATATGAAATTTTACATATGTCGGTGCGGTCTGAACTGTTTTTAATCCTGAAATTTCGAGTCACATTCAGACTGATTTTAAAAATAAATGTATATCAATATAAAATCCAATGAATTGTCCATGCATAAAAATCAATGCAATTTAAAATCTTGAAATGAAAAAAAAGATATTTGAAACTTATTGCCAGTTTGATGTGTTTTAAAAATGTACATCCCATTTCTCATTACTGATAGGCCATTTTCTCGGCCAGCCAAATGAAGCTCTCCTCGTCTTGAAAGATTTGCAGTCCAACAGGCCTGATAAAGCGACTTACTTGACAAATCACAAAAAAACTGAGCTAGCCATTTTCAGAAAGAAAAAAAAACTACTGGGCTGGTCTGTGGTAAACATAAAAGAAAAGGTTGCCTAGACAGGACAAAGTGTCCCGCACAACCCAGTTGACACCCTGCTCCCATCTCAAAAACAAATTAGATAAATGCCACTCCAATTATGGCGATTCATAAAAATGCCACTGCAATTTCCAAACTTTGAAAAATGCCGCTGCAATTTTTGCAAACTTTTAAAAACACCACTGCAGTTTGCAAACTTTGAAAAACGCCATTCCAGACTTTGAAAAATGCCACTAGAAATGGCATGAAATGGCATTTTTCAAAGTTTGAAAGTTGCAGTGGCATTTCTCAGATACACCAGATTTGGAGTGGCATTTATCAAATTAACCCAAAACAAAATTAACTGGCCGAGCTATTGGGTCCCTGGTGTCAGCTGCTCGTTGTGCAATTCTCTCGTTTATTGACTACGTTGACAATAGCATGGGACCCAGATGTCATAAATCCACTAGGAGGAGCCATTTTTATTGGCTTGAAATAAGGAGGCACTTGCTTGCGTACTGCCATGACCTTGGCGGGTCCCTGCTGTCATCCTCTCCACGTACAATCATCTCCTGATTGTGTACGTGTCAACTTGCTAGGCCCACAAGTCAGCCTCTAAACCCGTGGAGGACAAATACAACCCATTTAAAAAAATAACATCCCATTTCATACGTTCAAACGGAAAGTTCAACATTCAGAGCAAAGTAACAGGTCTGATCCACATATAGAGTACTGAACTTCCACGTTGACAACCATCATAGCCAAGTTAACTATCTACTCCCACTAATACTCTAGTAGTGTACAAGTACGAACTTACTCTTAGCTAACTAGACGATGCCGACCGCCATCTATGGTACATGCTAAACACCGGCACCGGCGTCCTGCGCCTCGCCTCGGACTTGCAAGAGGTGCGATAGGGCGCGTTGCGCGCGCACGTTGGCCATTTCCATGCCGGCATGGTCCACCGAAGCTTCGGCTTCCAAGCGGAAAACCCACTTGATGAGCTGGTAGTAAAAATCGGCGTCGCGAACGTGTGCGTGCCCGACAGCCTCCAGGGCTATTTGCCGGGCGACGGCCTCCACGTAGTCGGCCCAGTTGCAGGCGCTCTGCTCGCGACTCAGAGCGTCGGTGCGCTGCTACTCCATGTCCCGCTGGCGGCGCAAATCGGTGATACGCTGCTCCTCCACCAGGCGGTCACGCTCCAACAACTCCTGCTCCTCCGCCATGCGGTCGCGCTCCAACAACTCCTCGATCTCCGCATTGCCATCTAAAGACAGATAGAATGCCTCCTCCCTCTGTCTGCCTTCCGGTGAAAAACCGAACACTAGTTCCACGATGACCGCCTCTGGCGTCGCCTACCGTGGATGCGCGGGGGCATGGTGGACGTGGCGAGTGACGTCGGGCCGGTGGGGGCTTATGAGGATATGGCGAGTTGGGTCACGGTGCCACCGGAGAAGGACGGGAAACGGTACTTATAGGCGGAAGGTAGCGCGACGGTCATCGGAATTCAATGCATAATGGCTTAGCGCGCCAGCTTGCCGTGGAAAACTAGAGAAACTGAAATTATGACTGTGCCGTCCCGTCCCGTCTGGGTCGCACGCCGGCATGGCGGTCAAATGAGTGCACTCGAATCATCTCCCTCCTTGTCAATAGTTATTCCACGGATTTAAAAAGCCCACAACAATTAAAGCGCATCTTTTTTCGCATCAGTTAGCTGCCTTAATTATGGCCGGCCGCATGCAGGCACTCAGAATTGCTTGCAGCCAGTATGCAGAGCAGCATGCAACGAGTCGCAGCCGAGGGCATGCATGCAGCCACTTAAATCGTTGGAATTAATTAGGCTTAAACTTCTACATGACGTTAATTATTGCCATGCCTTGGTCTTGCTGCTTTGCTCACGGGACTAATAAACCCGGACGAAGGGAGTACCTTGGTTGGTGAGAGGTTTGAATTAATCCCTGCAAACCGGAAAGGAGGTACTAATACGTGCGTGATCCGCTATTTATTAGTGTAGGATCGAGTAGTTTGTTTCTGTTGGGGAACGTAGTAATTTCAAAATTTTCCTACGCACATGCAAGATCATGGTGATGCATAGCAACGAGAGGGGAGAGTGTTGTCCATGTACCCTCGTAGACCGTAAGCGGAAGCATTAGCACAACGTGGTTGATGTAGTTGTACATCTTCACGATCCGACCGATCCAAGTACTGAACGTACGGCACCTCCGAGTTCAGCACACGTTCAGCTCGATGACGTCCCACAAACACCGATCTAGCAGAGCTTTGCGGGAGAGTTCTGCCAGCACGACAGCGTGATGACGGTGTTGATGATGCTACCGACGCAGGGCTTCGCCTAAGCACTGCTACGATATTACCGAGGTGGAATATGGTGGAGGGGGCACCGCACACGGCTGGGAGAGATCAACTGATCAACTTGTGTGTCTAGAGGTGCCCCCTGCCCCCATATATAAAGGAGCAAGGGGGGAGGCCGGCCGGCCCCTGTAGGGCGCGCCAGGAGGAGTCCTCCTCCTCCTAGTAGGAGTAGGAATACCCTTTCCCACTCCCACTAGGAGGAGGAAATGAAGGAGGAGAGGGAGAAGGAAGGAGAGGGAGGAAAAGGAGGAAAGGGGCCCGACCCCGTAGTCCAATTCGGTTTGGGCTAGGGGGGGGTGCCCTGCCTCCTCTCTTCCACCACTTGGCCCATGAGGCCCATTACTTCTTCCTCGTATTCCCGTAACTCCCCAGTAACCCGAAAAATACCAGAATCACTCGGAACCTTTCCGATGTCTGAATATAGTCGTCCAATATATCAATCTTTACGTCTCGACCATTTCGAGACTCCTCGTCACGTCCTTGATCTCATTCGGGACTCCAAACTACCTTCGGTACATCAAATCACATAAACTCATAATACCGATCGTCACCGAACTTTAAGCGTGCGGACCCTACGGGTTCGAGAACTATGTAGACATGACCGAGATACATCTCCGGTCAAACCAATAGCGGAACCTGGATGCTCATATTGGCTCCCACATATTCTACGAAGATCTTTATCGGTCAAACCGCATAACAACATACGTCGTTCCCTTTGTCATTGGTATGTTACTTGCCCGAGATTCAATCGTCGGTATCTCAATACCTAGTTCAATCTCGTTATCGGAAAGTCTCTTTACTCGTTATGTAATGCATCATCCCGCAACTAACTCATTAGTCACATTGCTTGCAAGGCTTATAATGATGTGCATTACCAAGAGGGCCCAGAGATACCTCTCCGACAATCGGAGTGACAAATCCTAATCTCGAAATACGTCAACTCAACATGTACCTTCGGAGACACCTGTAGAGCTCCTTTATAATCACCCAGTTACGTTGTGACGTTTGGTAGCACACAAAGTGTTCCTCCGGTAAACGGAAGTTGCATAATCTCATAGTCATAGGAACATGTATAAGTCATGAAGAAAGCAATAGCAACATACTAAATGATCAAGTGCTAAGCTAACAGAATGGGTCAAGTCAATCACATCATTATCCTAATGATGTGATCCCGTTAATCAAATGACAACTCATGTCTATGGCTAGGAAACTTAACCATCTTTGATTCAACGAGCTAGTCAAGTAGAGGCATACTAGTGACACTTTGTTTGTCTATGTATTCACACATGTATCAAGTTTCCGGTTAATACAATTCTAGCATGAATAATAAACATTTACCATGAAATAAGGAAATAAATAATAACTTTATTATTGCCTCTAGGGCATATTTCCTTCAGTTTCTTGAATTGAGCCCTGCAAACCGAAAAGGAGGTAGTACGTGCGTGATCTGCTATTTATCCATGTAGGACCGATAGTGTAGCTTGTCAGTTTCTTCAGAGGTAGGCAATTTTATCCGTGTAGGATCGATAGTGTAGCTTGTCAGTTTCTTCAGAGGTAGGCATTTTTATTCAAAAAACTGCCACTTCGCATCTTGCGTCGCAAATAAAACTGCCAGGAGCGCATTTGTAGGCTAGCTAGTGATCGATCAGTAACTTGTAAACACTGAGCAAACATAAATAAGTAACTGTTAATGCATCTCAATGATTCACAGATCATATACAAATATGTAGCTCCAAAAGCAAAGATCAGCCCCTTCGAATCTTGCGTCGCAACTAAAACTAACTAGTACGATTCCCATACATAAGATCAACATGTTAATGCATCTCAATGATTCACAGATCATATACAAATATGTAGCTCCAAAAGCAAAGATCTAGAGTGGCATCCCTGTTAGTAGGAGCATCCTTGTTTTCATAGATATTGAAAGTGTGATTACTATAAAAGTGGCACTAGTTGAAGCATAGACTCACAAATATAATCATTCCAATTTCTTAATGGGAAAAGGTAGCAAGACTGTTTCTAACCACCTGTTTGAAGGAATAAATAAAGCAACAACGGCTGATGTCACGAAGGCATACATAGTTTTTTCTGAAAAACTGAGCCATTCCTGACCTTTCCTCTTCTTTTAAGCAAATTTTGTGCAGTTCTACTAAAATAAAATGCCATCACTGCCTTGACAATTCAGTGACACTGTACAAAAGGAAATGACTTAACATTACATCATGATGTCAGGTATGTAGTCGACAGGCATTAGAGACAAACATACAGACCTCCTCCGATAACATAATGAACATTAATTTTAACAAAGGTGTGACTATTTTTACCGGGATAATTTGAGTGAACTCTACACCCTCTGTTCCTTAATATAAGACGTTTTCGCGGTTCAATTTAAAGTACCCAAACGTCTAGCATTTAGAAAAACAGGTAGTAGTTTTCTTGAGCACATATCTGGGAAAGCTTGCCACACTTTATTTATGTCCATATGCTAATGCAACACCATTTGAATACTACAAATATACACTAATCCAGTGGCTAGTGTAACAGTAGAGTAGTTAGTTTATTACAGGGTACAATACAATGGTTTTACTGAACAGATTTCAATAAACTCTAGCACTGGAAGGTTTCTATAAGAATTAACAATACAAAATGAAAAGGTAACAAGTTTCAGCATTGGTATACTAGCAGTGCATGAGCATTAAACCAAATACAAAAGTCTGAAGGTAACTAGCATTATTAACTAATGATAGTATAAAAAATTTGCAAACCATGTACCTCCAAGGTAAATATCATTTCGAACTCAGGGTGGCCTTAAAAATTGCTATCCCAATCTTGATAATCGATCAAACATAAAAACTTGATCAAACGAATCAAGAGAACAGCCGAAGGAGGAGGTACCCACTCTTGACCTTTCCTCTTGTCTTCATAATTGAGTGTGCAGTTTAACCAAAATAAAATGATATTAGCGCCTTGGCATTTTGGTGACACTGTACAAAAAAATTAACTTATCTCATGAAAGTGAGGTATGTAATCTATAAGCATTAACAGTGCAAAAATCTGAAGGTAGTAACAAGTTTCATCGTTGGTATACTGGCTGTGCAACAGCACTAGAATGCCTTAGCTGAAAAATCTTTAATACATCCACAATCAACATCTAACCCTGAAATAATCCAGTGACATTAAATGACATTGCTTAAATTTATCGGTGGCATTAGACTAAGAGCGACATTAGTTAAATGTGGCATCACTTTAGTAGTATCATTGCTTTACTTGACTGCTGGTGTTATACTAACAGCAAAGAAGTGGCAATAAGAGCATGGGAGGCCCATTCAGACAGTGGGTGCACCAGTACGATGTACGTCCACGGACGCAGAGTGGTGAGGGAGGTATGGTTGCCCAGAGCAACAAATATCCAGGCAGCATATGTGGATTACGTCCCATTTTTGTTCTCTTTAGCCACCTTTTTCCTATGTGAGGACAACAAACCGATTGACCTGGTCATTCTCTATTGCGTTGTCATGCCTTTCTACCCTTCTTCAACCAAGAAACACGAGACTCGTTCCTTAGCTACAGATTTTCCCCTTTTCAACCTAGATGCAGGTTCGATGCCTACTCTCTTGTATAGTATAGTCTCCCTTCCTTTCGTTATTCAACCCAAACATGGATTAGTCTGCATGAAGTAGGGTTTCCTTTAATAGTGCAAATTATGGTTTTTGTCTGCGTGGCTAGCAGAGCAGAGGGTAGCAAATTGGGAAGATGGTGGAGTGGAAAAAGATCCACATGCAACAACGTGGCAGATGAGGCAATAGAACAAGGGTATGGTTCGAAAAGAGGTAGCATACCCGAGGGTCAGCGGGAAGTGGCTTCGCTCAGGGTCGTCGTCCTCCGCACACACTATGGCAGCGAGCTTGGGGACGGAGGCCAACCCGCGTGGGCGCTAGGTCTGAGAGGACGGCCTTGTCGTCAGTGCGTGACCTCGCTCGCCGACGACGAGTGCGTCAATGCTGCATGTCCTTTTCTTCCCCGGCGGATCTGTGATCACTGATGAGGAGGGAGAGAGAGGCCGTCTTTTTTAGATCTGGAGAGAGGGTGGTAGTGTGAGAAGCAAGTGGGCAGCCCTTAGCAAGAAAGCGCCGAAGCTCCAGCCTATATATCTTTTTTATACTACCAGTACTGGAGGTGGAGTAGTGGTAGAGTAGTTTATATTTTCTCTGCGTACAGTACCAGTTAGTCGTGCTTCAAAACTGAACGACACGCCATTAAAAAAATAAAGGTCGATAACTAATGCGGCACCTCGGGCCAACGCGACTAGATCGTATTTTGCACGAGAAATTACACACCATGTTTCGTTGACATGTGGTCCCGTTCCAACATATCAGTGAGACGACGACGAGTAGTAGTATTTCCGAACGGACATGTAGGCCGGGGCACCTGTAACGCCCCGAGACCGATGTGCCAGGTGTCGTGCAGTTATTCGCTGGTGTTGCCTTGTCATTGCTTGCGTGTCATGCATTGCATATCATGTCATCATGTGCATTTCATTTGCATACGTGTTCGTCTCATGCATCCGAGCATTTTCCCCGTTGTCCGTTTTGCAATCCGGCGCTTCGTTCTCCTCCGGTGGTCATTTCTACCTTTCTTTCTTGTGTGGGGATTAAACATTTCCGGATTGGACCGAGACTTGTCAAGCAGCCTTGGTTTACTACCGGTAGACCGCCTGTCAAGTTTCGTACCATTTGGACTTCGTTTGATACTCCAACGGTTAACCGAGGGACCGAGAAGGCCTCGTGTGTGTTGCAGCCTAACACCCTTCCATTTTGGCCTAAAAACCCTCCTAACTCTGCTCCATCATCTCGGTCGTTCGATCACGATCGCGTGGCCGAAAACCGCACCTCATTTGGAGCTTCCTAGCTCCCTCTATCTATAAAAGAGCACCCCTCCCCGAAATTTCGGATCATTTCGCAGTCTAAACCCTAGATCCACTCCTCCCGCGCCACCGGACGCGTCCGCGCTGCACCGGACATGTCCGCCCCCGCGCGCCACCTCACTCCAGCCAATCAGAAGGCGCCACGTCAGCCCCGCCGCCCCTATCCTCCAATCAGAAGCCGCCACCTCACCTCCCCTGCGCCCACTTCGCCGCCGACCCGCGGGGCCCAGATCTGGCCCGCGCGAGCCCGACCGCGCTGCCACCCAGCCCGAGCGTCGCCCGTCCCCAGCGCCTCGCGCCTCTCTGTCCTTGCTCCACCGCCGTTGAGCTCGCCGGCCGGAGCCGCCGTCTGCCGCACGTCGCCGGACCTCCGCAGCCTCGCCCTGGCTGGATCCGGCGCCATCCTCCTCGGATCCGCAGCGCCCCGAGCCCCTCCAGGCCATTCCCGTCCGTCCCTACCTTCCCCGCTCCTGACGCCGGCCGCCGTCGCCGGATCGAGCCGCCTCGCCGCCACCATCAGATGCTTCCGCGCCGTCTGACTTCGCCGCTCCTCCGTTGCCGTACTCCACCGTCGCCTGCAACCTTCGCCGGAGTCAAGCCCCGCCTCCTGCTCGTCCCCTACTCCAACCCCTCGTCGTCGAGCCCCGCTGACCTCGTCGTCACCGGGAACGGAGCCCCCGCGGCCAGATCCGTCCGGATCCGCTGCAGCAGCGCCGTCCCGGAACCTCCCCGCGCCTTCCAACCTTCCCACCGGCGTCCCTGCGCCACCTGTCGCCGCCATGGCCTCGTGCTCGGGCGGGAGCACGAGAGCCTCGCTCGCCTGGGCCAACCTCCTCCGAACCGGGCCAGATCCATCTCCCACCGGCCTGCTTCCCCAGCGCGAGCGCCCCAAGGCCCATCTCCAGCGCCGGCCTCGCTCGGCCTCCTCCCCAGCTCCCTTCGCCAGCCGCGTGGGCCGCAGCGCCAGGCCCAGCCGGGCCACCTCCTCCGCACCGCGCCAGGCCAGTTGGCCTGCCTCTCCCTCCGGCCGGGCCAGGCCCCAGGGTGAGCAGTTCCCCAGCGCCCGCCTCTTTTTTTTCTTTTCTCTTTTTCTCTGCCTGCTGTGGGCTTGCCCCAGATTCGGCCCGATGCATGTTTTTTTCAGCGTCTGGACGATTTGTCTATTATTCCAGAGACTGCCAGTTTTACAGTTTAGTCCCCCTAGTTCATGCATTTAATAACTCACAAACCGTGCATCGGATTAAAATAAGTTATATATAAAACTTGCTCAGAATTTTGTGTAGATTAATAATATCCAACTTTCATCTATGTTTGAGATGATAAAAATGCTGTTTGCATTAATTTGCTCCTATGCCATGCTAAAATGCTTTATTTCATAACTAAATAACCGTAACTCCAATTTTAATAAACTTTATATGTAAATGGGGTAGAATTTTGCCTAGTTTATCATGGTGACCTTTATTTGCATTTAAAACAACTCTAAAATTGTGTTTAGGGCAGAACAGGACCTAATCTAAATTATGCATATGGGGAGTTTCCGGAATTGTTGTTCGTTGCTTCCGGCCTCATTTAAACTTGACTAGATAGGTAGTTTTACTTTGCTTCACCCTCTTGCCATGTTAACCAACATTTAATATTGTTGAGTACATAAACGAGATCAAACTAAATAACTTGTTGTGGTGTTTCGTCAATATGCAACTCGTTGCATATTGATCTCCACTTAATTTGTAGAACTGCTTGTGCACTTTGCCATGCCATGCTTCATTAAACCGGACATGCATCATACTCGTTTGTGCATCATGCCATGTTGATGTGTTGGTTATTTACTATGTTGTGTGCTTCTTTTCCGGTGATTGCTTCTTCGGGTTGGTTCCGATAACGTCGCGTTTGTGAGGATCCGTTCGACTACGTCCGTTTGTCTTCTTCATGGACTCGTTCTTCTTCCTTGCGGGATTTCAGGCAAGATGATCATACCCTCGAAATCACTACTATCTTTGCTATGCTAGTTTGCTCGCTCTTTTGCCATGCCAATGCTACGATGCCTACCACTTGCTTGTCAGCCACCCAAATTGCCATGTTCAACCTCTAACCCACCATGTCCTAGCAAACCGTTGATTGGCTATGTTACCGCTTTGCTCAGCCCCTCTTATAGCGTTGTTAGTTGCAGGTGAAGATCGAAGTTTGTTCCTTGTTGGAACATGGAGATGTTGTTCCTTGTTGGAACATGTTTACTTGTTGGGATATCACAATATATCTTACTTAATTAATGCATCTATATACTTGGTAAAGGGTGGAAGGCTCGGCCTTATGCCTGGTGTTTTGTTCCACTCTTGCCGCCCTAGTTTCCGTCATATCGGTGTTATGTTCCCGGATTTTGCGTCCCTTACGCGGTTGGGCTATAATGGGAACCCCTTGACAGTTCGCCTTAAGTAAAGCTTCTCCAGCAATGCCCAACATTGGTTTTACCATTTGCCACCTAGCCTTTTCTTTTCCCTTGGGAGTCGCGCTCCTGAGGGTCATCATTATTTTACCCCCCCCCCGGGCCAGTGCTCCTCTGAGTGTTGGTCCAACCTGTCAGCTGCCGGTGGCCACCAGGGGCAACTCTGGGTTGGCCTACCCGTACCTAGGACAATCTGAGTGTGCCCTGAGAAAGAGATATGTGCAGCTCCTATCGGGATTTGTCGGCACATTCGGGCGGTGTTGCTGGTTTAGTTTTACCCTGTCGAAATGTCTTGTTGTACCGGGATACCGAGTCTGATCGGAATGTCTCGGGTGGAGGTCTATTCCTTCGTTGACCGTGAGAGCTTGTGATGGGCTAAGTTGGGACACCCCTGCAGGGATTGAACTTTCGAAAGCCGTGCCCGCGGTTATGGGCAGATGGGAATTTGTTAACGTCCGGTTGTAGAAAACCCGAAGTTGACCTTAATTAAAATACATCAACCGTGTGTGTAACCGTGATGGTCTCTTTCCGGCGGAGTCCGGGAAGTGAACACGGTGTTGGAGTTATGCTTGACGTAGGTAGTCCAGGATCACTTCTTGATCATACCTTTATCGACCGTGCTTTGCCTTCTCTTCTCGCTCTCATTTGCGTATGTTAGCCACCATATATGCTAGTCGCTTGCTGCAGCTCCACCTCATTACCCCATCCTTCCTATAAGCTTAAATAGTCTTGATCTCGCGGGTGCGAGATTGCTGAGTCCCTGTGGCTCACAGATACTTCCAAAACCAGTTTGCAGGTGCCGTATGTTCCGTGCAGATGACGCAACCAAGCTCAGGAGGAGCTCGATGAAGATCTTGCCCTTTGTGTTGTTTCGTTCTAGTTGATCAGTAGTGGAGCCCAGTTGGGGTCGATCGGGGACCTTTGTCGCATTTGGGGTTCTTCTTTTATTTTGGTTCCGTAGTCGGACCTTGATTGTATCTGGATGATGTAATGCTTTATTCATGTAATTGTGTGAAGTGGCGATTGTAAGCCAACTATGTATCTCTTTCCCTTATGTATTACATGGGTTGTGTGAAGATTACCTCACTTGCGACATATGCCTTCAATGCGATTATGCCTCTAAGTCGTGCCTCGACACGTGGGAGATATAGTCGCATCGAGGGCGTTACAAGTTGGTAATCAGAGCCTTCCCCGACCTTAGGAGCCCCATTGCTTGATCGTTTTTAGCAGCCGAGTTGTGTCTAGAAAAAATGTTTTGAGTCATTTAGGAATTATATATCGGAGAGTTTAGGAATTCTTTTTACTCCCAGTCTCCTCATCGCTCTGGTAAGGCATCCTGACGTAGAGTTTTGACTCTTCTCTTCTCAAATTTCACTAAAAAATTTTTAGGATCACGCGGGTATCTTGGAATCGTTCCGATGGTTTTATGATGAGAACATTGTCTTGGTGCCTCCTGTCAGGGGTTTAGTGGAAGTGTCCCGGGGAGTTGAGCTTTGAGGTGTTGTCATCATAATTTTATCGTTGCAATTCTGGAATACCTGAGTTTAGTACGCCGACATCGAAAATCTCTTTTATGCAGTTCGTTGGTGAGATAACCTCGACGCCACCCAGTACTGGGGCGGGAGTTCGGGAGTATCGCCATAACTTGTATAACGGATGCTTTTCGAAGGTTGAGGTAGATGATTTCCGAAGGTTTCTTGGTTATGTGTTGAAGGATGGATACAGCTGGATGTAGGATTTGCTAGTTTGGGTGAGATATTATGCTTCCCCTGTATCCCCAACACCTGATTGCATAACCGGAAAATTTCGGGAGTTTCATAGGTGGGAATTCAAGTAGCTCTTAGGATATCTTTCCGACGGATGTATGATATGAAATTGGGGTTCGACGTCTAGTGGTCCGCCTATTCACGGTCGGTTTTACAGTGGTCTCGTTGTGTCTTAAAGAGTCCTTGGCTATGCCGACTCGGGGACGCTTCGTATGTCATGTGCACTGCCTTGTACATGATGGTGCTGTACGATCGAGCCCGTGTAGGCCCCACCACGAAAACTTCGGACGAAATCTCTATCATATGTTTGTTCCGGCTTGTTCTGCAAGCCAGTCCTTTGTTTTTGTTTTGAGTTGTGGTATTCGAGTTGCTTCAATGTCAAGTGTTGATTCCATACCTTTCCGAAATGGTGTTCTCATACTCCGATGTGAATACCAATCCTTCTCGACAATCGAGATTGTCATGTCAATCCTTTTCAACCAGCGTCTTTCTCTTCAAGTGGATCCGATCATTTCAACATTCGCAAGATCACCTCTCAGTTCTCTCAACGGTGGTTGTTTCATCCGTCTCCAAGTTGTTTTTGTTTTCCCGCCCTCCCACCCTTTTTTCCTCAAGGACTAAGATTTCTTTACCAAGTATCCTTTTATTTTTGTGAAGTTTCTCCATTCTTTTCCGTCAATGTTCTTACCCGGTGGTTCTCAAGAAGATGTTCTACTAGTTCGTCATTCCTCATTCCTTTCTCTTCTCCGGTGGATTAAAGTCAAGATTTGTCGATTATATCCCTTTTTCTCGTCTCAAATACCTTCTCTTGACGGTGCTCCTCATATTTATTCACTTCCCGCTATTCAATTGTTCCGGAGTGCTCAAGATATCTCGAAGATTCGTGTTTCCACTCTACTTTCATTCAAGTTCTTTCGAGGATGTTCCCTCATTCAAGCCATTTAACTCAACCGGTGCAATCTCTCTTTTAAATTGTTCAACAGTGTTTTCTTTTGAGTGGGCCCTAACCCACAAGTCTTTTCCCAGGATCTTACCCGACTCTTCTATTTTCCAGAGCTATCCTAAATTCTTCTCTAAGTTTGACGTAAGAATGAGTTATCATCAGTCAAATGCTTTTCTCCAAGATCTTTCAAATTCTTTTCATAGTTGGCTCAACCTCTTCGCTTTTGATTCTTCCGGTGTGCCTCAATAATTCTTGGTGGTGTTTCTCGTTGTCATTCTCATCATTTGAAGACCGAAGAAGAGTTTCTCTTTAATCTTGCTCTATTCTCTTCAAGATTCATGGTGCTAGCTTGTTGCCATTCTCTCATAATTGTTTTGATCGTGAGAATTCTTTTCATCCATCCGGAGTTATTCAAGAGTCTTCTCAGTTTGTCATCCGGAGTCCATCAATTCAGATTTATTCATTCTCAGTTTGCAGTTATCATTCTCCGATCTTACCGGTGCCTTGTTCAAGTGATCTTTAATCGGCTCGTGCTCTCTTCGTTCTCATGTATCTAAATACCCTAAAGTATCTTCATTCATTTTGCAATTCTTCCCGGTGATTTGTGCATTTGCTACGTTCAATTTCAATTCTTACGGTGGTTCGTTCAAGAGTTCTCTTTCTTTGTTATCATATCAATTCATTCGTTCTTTCCAAATCCTACCGGTGGTTCGTTGAAGACCTTCTCAAGTTTACGCCATATCTCTCTTAATCCTTTCTACAAGAATAAGTGGTATGCCAAATCCGTTGCTTGTCATCAATTTAAATTGGTGAAGGATACGCATAACATAATTCTTATTCTGGTTTCATCCAAGTGATTAATCCTTTCCTTCAGAGTTTGTCCAGGAGGAATAAATTCTTGGCTGCTTGTTGTTCATCTTTCTTCCGGAGTTCTAAGTTTTCCGCATTATCTCGTCGCGAAGCTCCATCTAAATCATCGCAAGGCTTCACCTTGTGTTTTCAACTTCTCTTTCTTTTTATCATCCTTTTATTACCGGAGTTCTTCATGGAGGCTCTACATGATGGTTCATCAAGGATTTATATTTCTTCTTGAAGTGTTCATCGAGATTCTTTTCTAAGAAACTCAAGCATTCTTCATCTTGCTATCCGGAGTGCAATTTCTTTCTACCGTATCTTTGGAGGTGGTATTATGTCCTTCTTGATAATTCCCCTTCGTTGCTTCGTGATTCACAAGTTTTCAAGAGTGACATATTTAAATCCATCTTTTTCTCTTTGTTCAAGAGATCTTTTCAACCGTCAATCTCTTCATTGGAGTTATCTTGGTATAGATTTCACCTAAAGCCTTCCCTAAGGAATGTTGCTTTTTGGTGCTTATTAATGACCCAAGTTATCTCTTTTCCATCTTGATGGAACAAGTTTTCATCTCTTCGTTAATCTCAAGCAAGTAATTGTTCCGTTAGTGGCCGGTTGTCACCTCATAATGTTGAGATGTTTCCATAAGCCCATATCAAGATTATTCTTTTCGTTGTTGGTTTTCAACAACTCCATTCTAGCATTTGTTGTATCTGTGATCTCTCAAGATCTTGTTTCCCTTCATTCCGGAGTCATTGTGATGTTGCTCTTTTCAACCCATCATCTCGTTTGTCAAAGATCATGTTCTTTTCGTGCTTATCCATTTAACCAAAGTGTCGTGTCCTCTGCTCAAGTTCTTTTCATCTTATCTAGTCTTGTATCACTTTTCAACCGGAGTGCTGTTCGAATTTGGTCTTCCTTGATCCCCTTCCTTAACCGGCGCGTTTTCAATATATATCTTCCCTTCAACCTCAAGGTTTCGCAATGCTCTTTGTCCCTAGTTTCTAACGGAGTGTTTTCGACTTTGTTCTCCTTCGTTCTATTCTTTTCTCGAATTAGTTCAACCTCGCAAGGTTCTTTGGTTTCACTCGTTCGTCAAAGGAGCAACTTAGTTTTACCTCTCCTCTCTTTCTCTTCCGTTGTCCCTCCGGTGCCATTCTAGATCTCGGGACGAGATCCTCTCATAGTGGTGGAGTGTTGTAACGCCCCGAGACCGATGTGCCAGGTGTCGTTCAGTTATTCGCTGTTGTTGCCTTGTCATTGCTTGCGTGTCATGCATTGCATATCATGTCATCATGTGCATTTCATTTGCATACGTGTTCGTCTCATGCATCCGAGCATTTTCCCCGTTGTCCGTTTTGCAATCCGGCGCTTCGTTCTCCTCCGGTGGTCATTTCTACCTTTCTTTCTTGTGTGGGGATTAAACATTTCCGGATTGGACCGAGACTTGTCAAGCAGCCTTGGTTTACTACCGGTAGACCGCCTGTCAAGTTTCGTACCATTTGGACTTCGTTTGATACTCCAACGGTTAACCGAGGGACCGAGAAGGCCTCGTGTGTGTTGCAGCCCAACACCCTTCCATTTTGGCCCAAAACCCACCTAACTCTGCTCCATCATCTCGGTCGTTCGATCACGATCGCGTGGCCGAAAACCGCACCTCATTTGGAGCTTCCTAGCTCCCTCTACCTATAAAAGAGCACCCCTCCCCGAAATTTCGGATCATTTCGCAGTCTAAACCCTAGATCCACTCCTCCCCGCGCCACCGGACGCGTCCGTGCTGCACCGGACATGTTCGCCCCTGCGCGCCACCTCACTCCAGCCAATCAGAAGGCGCCACGTCAGCCCCGCCGCCCCTATCCTCCAATCAGAAGCCGCCACCTCACCTCCCCTGCGCCCACTTCGCCGCCGACCCGCGGGGCCCAGATCTGGCCCGCGCGAGCCCGACCGCGCTGCCACCCAGCCCGAGCGTCGCCCGTCCCCAGCGCCTCGCGCCTCTCTGTCCTTGCTCCACCGCCGTTGAGCTCGCCGGCCGGAGCCGCCGTCTGCCGCACGTCGCCGGACCTCCGCAGCCTCGCCCTGGCTGGATCCGGCGCCATCCTCCTCGGATCCGCAGCGCCCCGAGCCCCTCCAGGCCATTCCCGTCCGTCCCTACCTTCCCCGCTCCTGACGCCGGCCGCCGTCGCCGGATCGAGCCGCCTCGCCGCCACCATCAGATGCTTCCGCGCCGTCTGACTTCGCCGCTCCTCCGTTGCCGTACTCCACCGTCGCCTGCAACCTTCGCCGGAGTCAAGCCCCGCCTCCTGCTCGTCCCCTACTCCAACCCCTCGTCGTCGAGCCCCGCTGACCTCGCCGTCGCCGGAACGGAGCCCCGCGGCCAGATCCGTCCGGATCCGCTGCAGCAGCGCCGTCCCGGAACCTCCCCGCGCCTTCCAACCTTCCCGCCGGCGTCCCTGCGCCACCTGTCGCCGCCATGGCCTCGTGCTCGGGCGGGAGCACGAGGGCCTCGCTCGCCTGGGCCAACCTCCTCCGAACCGGGCCAGATCCATCTCCCACCGGCCTGCTTCCCCAGCGCGAGCGCCCCAAGGCCCATCTCCAGCGCCGGCCTCGCTCGGCCTCCTCCCCAGCTCCCTTCGCCAGCCGCGTGGGCCGCAGCGCCAGGCCCAGCCGGGCCACCTCCTCCGCACCGCGCCAGGCCAGCTGGCCTGCCTCTCCCTCCGACCGGGCCAGGCCCCAGGGTGAGCAGTTCCCCAGCGCCCGCCTCTTTTTTTTTCTTTTCTCTTTTTCCCTGCCTGCTGTGGGCTTGCCCCAGATTCGGCCCGATGCATGTTTTTTTCAGCGTCTGGACGATTTGTCTATTATTCCTGAGATTGCCAGTTTTACAGTTTAGTCCCCCTAGTTCATGCATTTAATAACTCACAAACCGTGCATCGGATTAAAATAAGTTATATATAAAACTTTCTCAGAATTTTGTGTAGATTAATAATATCCAACTTTCATCTATGTTTGAGATGATAAAAATGCTGTTTGCATTAATTTGCTCCTATGCCATGCTAAAATGCTTTATTTCATAACTAAATAACCGTAACTCCAATTTTAATAAACTTTATATGTAAATGGGGTAGAATTTTGCCTAGTTTATCATGGTGACCTTTATTTGCATTTAAAACAACTCTAAAATTGTGTTTAGGGCAGAACAGGACCTAATCTAAAATATGCATATGGGGAGTTTCCAGAATTGTTGTTCGTTGCTTCCGGCCTCATTTAAACTTGACTAGATAGGTAGTTTTACTTTGCTTCGCCCTCTTGCCATGTTAACCAACATTTAATATTGTTGAGTACGTAAACGAGATCAAACTAAATAACTTGTTGTGGTGTTTCGTCAATATGCAACTCGTTGCATATTGATCTCCACTTAATTTGTAGAACTGCTTGTGCACTTTGCCATGCCATGCTTCATTAAACCGGACATGCATCATACTCGTTTGTGCATCATGCCATGTTGATGTGTTGGTTATTTACTATGTTGTGTGCTTCTTTTCCGGTGATTGCTTCTTCGGGTTGGTTCCGATAACGTCGCGTTTGTGAGGATCCGTTCAACTACGTCCGTTTGTCTTCTTCATGGACTCGTTCTTCTTCCTTGCGGGATTTCAGGCAAGATGATCATACCCTCGAAATCACTACTATCTTTGCTATGCTAGTTTGCTCGCTCTTTTGCCATGCCAATGCTACGATGCCTACCACTTGCTTGTCAGCCACCCAAATTGCCATGTTCAACCTCTAACCCACCATGTCCTAGCAAACCGTTGATTGGCTATGTTACCGCTTTGCTCAGCCCCTCTTATAGCGTTGTTAGTTGCAGGTGAAGATCGAAGTTTGTTCCTTGTTGGAACATGGAGATGTTGTTCCTTGTTGGAACATGTTTACTTGTTGGGATATCACAATATATCTTACTTAATTAATGCATCTATATACTTGGTAAAGGGTGGAAGGCTCGGCCTTATGCCTGGTGTTTTGTTCCACTCTTGCCGCCCTAGTTTCCGTCATATCGGTGTTATGTTCCCGGATTTTGCGTCCCTTACGCGGTTGGGCTATAATGGGAACCCCTTGACAGTTCGCCTTAAGTAAAGCTTCTCCAGCAATGCCCAACATTGGTTTTACCATTTGCCACCTAGCCTTTTCTTTTCCCTTGGGAGTCGCGCTCCTGAGGGTCATCATTATTTTACCCCCCCCCGGGCCAGTGCTCCTCTGAGTGTTGGTCCAACCTGTCAGCTGCCGGTGGCCACCAGGGGCAACTCTGGGTTGGCCTACCCGTACCTAGGACAATCTGAGTGTGCCCTGAGAAAGAGATATGTGCAGCTCCTATCGGGATTTGTCGGCACATTCGGGCGGTGTTGCTGGTTTAGTTTTACCCTGTCGAAATGTCTTGTTGTACCGGGATACCGAGTCTGATCGGAATGTCTCGGGTGGAGGTCTATTCCTTCGTTGACCGTGAGAGCTTGTGATGGGCTAAGTTGGGACACCCCTGCAGGGATTGAACTTTCGAAAGCCGTGCCCGCGGTTATGGGCAGATGGGAATTTGTTAACGTCCGGTTGTAGAAAACCCGAAGTTGACCTTAATTAAAATACATCAACCGTGTGTGTAACCGTGATGGTCTCTTTCCGGCGGAGTCCGGGAAGTGAACACAGTGTTGGAGTTATGCTTGACGTAGGTAGTCCAGGATCACTTCTTGATCATACCTTTATCGACCGTGCTTTGCCTTCTCTTCTCGCTCTCATTTGCGTATGTTAGCCACCATATATGCTAGTCGCTTGCTGCAGCTCCACCGTATTACCCCAGCCTTCCTATAAGCTTAAATAGTCTTGATCTCGCGGGTGCGAGATTGCTGAGTCCCTGTGGCTCACAGATACTTCCAAAACCAGTTTGCAGGTGCCTATGTTACCGTGCAGATGACGCAACCAAGCTCAGGAGGAGCTCGATGAAGATTTGTCCTTTATGTTGTTTCATGTTAGTTGATCAGTAGTGGAGCCCAGTTGGGGTCGATCGGGGACCTTTGTCGCATTTGGGGTTCTTCTTTTATTTTGGTTCCGTAGTCGGACCTTGATTGTTTCTGGAGGATGTAATGCTTTATTCATGTAATTGTGTGAAGTGGCAATTGTAAGCCAACTATGTAATCTCTTTCCCTTATTATACTACATGGGTTGTGTGAAGATTACCTCACTTGCGACATATGCCTTCGATGCGATTATGCCTCTAAGTCGTGCCTCGACACGTGGGAGATATAGTCGCATCGAGGGTGTTACAGCACCTCTTCGTGAACCGTGGCAAACTGGCAACGGTCCACCGACTCTTCGCCTTTCCCTCTCGATTTGGAACTGCTGTCGCACACTCTTCCTCTCCCTCCTCCATTTTCCTTCAGCCCTTCACCCTTTCTTCTGCCATTTTTCGATCGTCTTCTCCATGGAGGGAACATGCCAGAAACGACCCCGTTATTCTTGCCCCGATCTGAAAGATGACGTGGTGGAGGAACTCATTGATCGGTGCGACGTCATCACCTCGGCTAGCATGGCAGGTTCGTTCAAGCGCATTCTCGACTCAATTAATAACATCATTACAAGGAACCCAAGAGTGAAGGAGCGGTTTGATCTCCCCTATCTTCTTCGTCGTGACCCTGATGACTGGCGCCGGGACGACGGAGGCCTCGCCTTGTGCAAGTTGATGCCCCTTGATAATGATACATATGATGTTAAGATGCCATCGCTTGAGGGCAAGGCTTGGGCAGGCGCAAATGGAGATTGGGTTGTTTACATTGGGTCCAACTGCGAGTGGGAACTTGTGAATGTGTACACTCGTGACCGGGTTCCAGTTCCAAAAATCTCAGCATACTGCCCAGAGGTTGAGCACACCGGTATTGTACGCACGTTCAAATACGATCATGGTGACTGTCTTCTACGGAAGATAGCAATTTGTCAAGTTCCCAACCGCTCTTGGAATTACAACAACTATGAAGTTGTTGCTATCTTCGACAAGCTTGTTACCGTCCTTCGTGGTTTGACTGGATGGACATTGCTCAAAAATCAGTTTCTGTACATGGATGAGTACTGTGATGCAATTCAATACGAGGGCCTTGTGTTTGCTGCCACCACTCGTGGCACTGTTTTTGCATGGAATCCTTATGATTTCGGTACGTTTGTCTTACACCATAATTATAATTGTTTCATCCACATGCATGTGGGTTAGCAAGTTTCCCTTTACTAATTAACATTCTTCTTGTGTTTCCAAGGTCCTGTGAACATTCCACCACCTATACTTGAAATTTTTTATAACCAAGGGGGAGATGACAATGGTGATGATCACGAGCATTAGGACGAGCAGCGGCCATATACTCTGTAGCGCCTGGCAACTAATTCCGATGGATCACCTCTTCTTGTGTGTATACAGCCCACTAATGATGTTACTACTAAGGAAGCAGGTGTAGTCTCCCATGGTCGCACTCCTCGGACCTATTCCAACACCCGTTGCATGGTATTCGGGATGGATACTAGTGTGCTAGCGCCAACTCCTTCTCCCTGGTACATAATTGATAGTCTTGGAGAAAACTCGCTCTTCCTTGGACAAAACTATCCAACGATGGTGAAAGGCGATCCAACTGCTGTTGACACAATGTTACTACCATTTATGAGAAGCAACTGTGTCTATACCTTGGACATTTGGGTGGTTCCCTACCCTGGTACTGATATAGTAGGCCGCTTCATCCTGGATGATCAGTCATGCGTTGGTCTTCAAATCGACAATGGATGGCCCGTCCCAGAGAATCAACTGTGGTTCAAAGCAAGCGTTTCCAACGCCGAGGAATGGTTGAGTTGAAGTTCATTTCATTGATTGTTATTTGTTGTGTGGTGAAAACTTTAGTATTTATAATGTATCCTCGTTGTCGATGTGGGTTGATGACCTGTTGTATGTAATACAATGATATGCCTGTGATAAACTTACTAAATTTATGAATGGCTTTCGAGTTGCTTCTCTGAGTGAGTGGTGCAACGAGGCAAAAAAATATTGTCCGAATACATAATTGTACGTGCATTGCAATGCTACGTCTTGAGCTTGCGTTGGTTTTCCTTAAAGAGGAAAGGGTGATGCAGCAATAGTAGCGTAAGTATTTCCCTCGGTTTTTGAGAACCAAGGTATCAATCCAGCAGGAGGCTCCTCAAAAGTCCCACGCACCTACACAAACAAACAAAGAACTCGCAACCAACGCAATAAAGGTGTTGTCAATCCCTTCACGTCCACTTGCGAAAGTGAGATCTAATAGAGATAGTATAATAAGATAAATATATTTTTGTATTTTATAATATAGATGCAAACAAGTAAAGATGCAAATAGAAGTAGACTGGAAGCAAATATGATAAGAGATAGACCCCGGGGCCATAGGTTTCACTAGAGGCTTCTCTCAAGATAGCATAAGTATTACGGTGGGTGAACAAATTACTGTCGAGCAATTGATAGAAAAGCGAATAATTATGAGATTATTTAGGCATGATCATGTATATAGGCATCATGTCCGCAACAAGTAGACCGACTCCTGCCTGCATCTACTACTATTACTCCACACATCGGCCGACTCCTGCCTGCATCTAGAGTATTAAGTTCATAAGAACAGAGTAACGCCTTAAGCAAGATGACATGATGTAGAGGGATAAACTCATGCAATATGATATAAACCCCATCTTTTTATCCTCGATGGCAACAATACAATACATGCCTTGCAACCCTTTCTGTCACTTGGTAAGGACACTGCAAGATTGAACCCAAAGCTAAGCACTTCTCCCATGGCAAGAAAGATCAATCTAGTAGGCCAAACCAAACTAATAATTCGAAGAGACTTGCAAAGATAACTCAATCATACATAAAAGAATTTAGAGGAGATTCAAATATTTCTCATAGAAAACTTGATCATAAACCCATAATTCATCGGATCTCGACAAACACACCGCAAAAGAGTTTACATCGAATAGATCTCCACAAGAGAGAGGGAGAACATTGTATTGAGATCCAAAAAGAGAGAATAAGCCATCTAGCTAATAACTATGGACCCGAAGGTCTGTGGTAAACTACTCACAACTCATCGGAGGGGCTATGGTGTTGATGTACAAGCACTCCATGGTCGATTCCCCCTCCGGTAGAGCACCGACGAAGGCTCCAAGATGGGATCTCGCGGATACAGAAGGTTACATCGGTGGAAATTGTGTTTTGTTGGCTCCCTGGATGTTTCCGGGGTACGTAGGCTTATATAGGAGGAAGAAGTACGTCGGTGGCCGCCCGAGGGGCCCACGAGACAGGGGGGCACGCCCTATAGGGGGGTGCCCTACCCTCTCGTGGCCGCCTCGGCTGCTTCTTGACTTGCACTCCAAGTCCTCTAGATCACGTTCATTCCAAAAATAACGCTCCCGAAGGTTTCATTCCATTTGGACTCCGTTTGATATTCCTTTTCTTCGAAATACTGAAATAGGCAAAAAACAGCAATACAGGCTGGGCCTCCGGTTAGTAGGTTAGTCCCAAAAATGATATAAATGTGTAAAATAAAGCCCATAAACATCCAAAAGGGGTAATATAATAGCATGGAACAATAAAAAATTATAGATACGTTGGAGACGTATCAAGCATCCCCAAGCTTAATTCCTGCTTGTCCTTGAGTAGGTAAATGATAAAAATGGAATTTTTGATGTGGAATGCTACCTAGCATAATTCTCAATGTAATTTTCTTTATTGTGGCATGAATGTTCAGATCCAAATGATACAAAATAAAAGTTCATATTAACATGAAAATGGTGATACTTCAAGCATACTAATCAAAGTGATCATGTCTTCTCAAAATAACATGGCCAAAGAAAGTTATCCCGACAAAATCATATAGTCTGGCTGTTGCTCTATCTTCATCACACAAAGTATTTAATCATGCACAACCTCGATGACAAGGCAAGCAATTGTTTCATACTTTAATGATCTCAAACTCTTTCAACTTTCACGCAATACATGGGCGTGAGCCATGGACATGGCACTATATGTGGAATAGAATGGTGGTTGTGGTGAAGACAAAAAGGAGAAGATAGTCACATCAACTAGGCGTATCAACGGGCTATGGAGATGCCCATTAATAGATATCAATGTGAGTGAGTAGGGATTGCCATGCAACGGATGCACTAGAGCTATAAATATATGAAAGCTCAACAAAAGAAACTAAGTGGGTGTGCATCCAACTCGCTTGCTCACGAAGACCTAGGGCACTTTGAGGAAGCCCATCACTGGAATATACAAGCCAAGTTCTATAATGAAAAATTCTCACTAGTATATGAAAGTGACAACATATGAGACTCTTTATCATGAAGATCATGGTGCTACTTTGAAGCACAAGTGTGGAAAAAACATAGTAGTATTGTCCCTTCTCTCTTTTTCTCTCATTTTATTTTTTTTTCTTTTTATTTTTTTCTTTGGCCTTTCTTTCTTTTTTTATTTTTGGCCTTTCTCTTTTTTGTTTCTTTTTCTTTTTTTTTCTTTTTGTAAAGTCCGAAGTCTCATCCCGACTTGTGGGGGAATCATAGTCTTCATCATCCTTTCCTCACTAGGACAATGCTCTAATAATGAAGATCATCACACTTTTATGGATTTACAACTTAAGAATTACAACTCAAAGCTAGAACAAGATATGACTCTATATGAATGCCTCTGGCGATGTACGGGGATATGCAATGAATCAAGAGCAACATGTATGAAAATTATGAAGGTGGCCTTGCCACAAATACGATGTCAACTACATGATCATGCAAAGAGCAATATGACAAAAGTAATGCGTGTCATATGAACGGAACGGTGGAAATTTGCATGGCAATATATCTCGGAATGGCTATAGAAATGCCATAATAGGTAGGTATGGTGGCTGTTTTGAGGAAGGTATAAGGTGGGTGTATGGTACCGGCGGAAGTTGCGCGGCACAAGAGAGGCTAGCAATGGTGGAAGGGTGAGAGTGCGTATAATCCATGGACTCAACATTAGTCAAAATAACTCATGTACTTGTTGCAAAAATCTAGAAGTCATCAAAAACCAAAGCACTACGTGCATGCTCCTAGGGGGATAGATTGGTAGGAAAATACCATCGCTCGTCCCCGATCGCCACTCATAAGGAAGACAATCAATAAATAAAATTGTGCTCCAACTTCATCACAAAGCGGTTCACCATACGTGCATGCTACGGAAATCACAACCCTCAACACAAGTATTTTTCATAATCACCTCAACTAGCATGACTCTAATATCACTACTTCCATATCTCAAAACAATTATCAAGCATCAAATTGATCATAGCATCCAATTCTTTTTCTATGATAGTTTTTATTATACCCAACTTGGATGCTCATCATTATAGGACCAACTTTGTAACCATAGCAAATACCATGCTGTTGTAAAAGACTCTCAAAAAGATATAAGTGAAGCATGAGAGACTAGCAATTTCTTCAAAATTAAGTCACCACCGTGCTCTAAAAGATATAAGTGAAGCACTAGAGGAAAAACTATCAAGCTCAAAAGATATAAGTGAAGAACAAAGAGTGTGTACAGCAAGAATGATTGTGCTAAAATAAAAAGGAAAGACTAATATAATACACAACACTCCAAGCAAAACACATATCATGTGGCGAATAAAAATATAGCTCCAAGTAAAGTTACCAATGAACGAAGACGAAAGAGGGGATGCCTTCCCGGGGCATCCCCAAGCTTAGGCTTTTGGCTATCCTTGAATATCTTGGGGTTACATGGGCATACCCAATCTTAGGCTCTTTCCACTCCTCATTCCATAGTCCATAAAAGCTTTACCCAAAACTTGAAAACTTCACAACACAAAACTCAACAGGAAATAACAAAAGCACCACATAAGGTACTATAATGAACTCATTCTTTATATATTTGGGTGTTAAACCTACTTTATTCCAACTTCTCTATGGTTTATAAACTATTTTACTAGCCATAGATGCATCAAAATAAGCAAACAACACACAAAAAATAGAATCTGTCAAAAACAGAACAGTCTGTAGCAATCTGTAACTAACGCAAACTTATGGAACTCTAAAATTCCTACCAAAATAGGAAATCCTGGACAATTTGTCTATTGATCAGAAGCAAATAGAATCAACGAGAAAACACGTTTTTGTGATTTAACCAAACTAAATTCGTGCGTGCAAAGTTTCTGTTTTTCAGCAGAATCAAATCAACTATCATCATAGGTTATCCTATAGGTTCTACTTGGCACAAACACTAATTAAAAGATAAACATTCATCTAAATAGTAGGTAGATGCAATACTTATTACTAAACAGGAACAAAAACAAGAAACACAAAGAAAATTGGGTTGCCTCCCAACTAGCGCTATCATTTAACGCCCCTAGCTAGGCATAAAAGCGAAGATAGATCTAAGTAGTGCCATCTTTGACACTTGGAGAGGAAAAAGAGGATCTCCTTTCTATGGCATTCATTCTTATATTTAGGGTAAGTAGATGGCCGTTAATGGATGAAGTAAGATTAAGCACATTACAGAAGTTTGCCTCCAAGCTAGACTTCATCTCTTTAATAATTTCATTTTGATAAAAGCACAAGAGAGTAGTTGATTCAACTTTATCATTCATAGGATGCCCAAATATGGTTTTCATTTTTTCATAGGTATCTATAGCATCCCCTTCAAGAAAAGCTTCTTCAAAAATAGAATCTAAAACTTGTTTGAAAGAAGCGGGCAAGCCAACATAGAAACTTTTTAAGTAAACTTCAATTTGATATTGTGGCACATAGTTAGCCCGAATCCTTAATAACCTATCCCAAGCATATTTTAAAGACTCATCAAGCAAATAACAAAAAATTCCAGAGTCATCCTCATCAAAATTATTCAAGCTCTCATTGGTGACCCCGGTGGGTCTTTCTATAGCATCATTATTCATGAGCTTAGAGAGGATAGAGGGGTTATCCAAGGTACCAGAACCTAGGAAAGGGCCCTTAGTTCTTTTTGATTCGGCCATGGCAATGAGAAGGTAAACAGACAAGAGAGAGGAGGAGATTGGGAAAGAGAGGGCGAATAAAATGGCAAGGGTGAAGTGGGGGAGAGGAAAACGAGAGGCAAATGGCAAATAATGTAAATGCGAGGGAGATGAGTTTGTGATGGGTACTTGGTATGTCTTGACTTGAGCGAAGACCTCTCCGGCAACGGCGCCAGAAATCCTTCTTGCTACGTCTTGAACTTGCGTTGGTTTCCTTGAAGAGGAAAGGGTGATGCAGCCATAGTAGCGTAAGTATTTCCCTCAGTTTTTGAGAACCAAGGTATCAATCCAGTAGGAGGCTCCTCAAAAGTCCCACACACCTACACAAACAAACAAAGAACTCGCAACCAACGCAATAAAGGGGTTGTCAATCCCTTCACGGCCACTTGCGAAAGTGAGATCTATTAGAGATAGTATAATAAGATAAATATATTTTTGGTATTTTATAATATAGATGCAAAAAAGTAAAGATGCAAATAAAAGTAGATTGGAAGCAAATATGATAAGAGATAGACCCGGGGGCCATAGGTTTCACTAGAGGCTTCTCTCAAGATAGCATAAGGATTACGGTGGGTGAACAAATTACTGTCGAGCAATTGATAGAAAAACGAATAATTATGAGATTATCTAGGCATGATCATGTATATAGGCATCACGTCCGCAACAAGTAGACCGACTCCTGCCTGCATCTACTACTATTACTCCACACATCGACCGACTCCTGCCTGCATCTAGAGTATTAAGTTCATAAGAACAGAATAACGCCTTAAGCAAGATGACATGATGTAGAGGGATAAACTCATGCAATATGATATAAACCCCATCTTTTTATCCTCGATGGCAACAATACAATACGTGCCTTGCAACCCTTTCTGTCACTGGGTAAGGACACCGCAAGATTGAACCCAAAGCTAAGCACTTCTCCCATGGCAAGAAAGATCAATCTAGTAGGCCAAACCAAACTGATAATTCGAAGAGACTTGCAAAGATAAGTCAATCATACATAAAAGAATTCAGAGAAGATTCAAATATTTCTCATAGATAAACTTGATCATAAACCCACAATTCATCGGATCTCGACAAACACACCGCAAAAAGAGTTTACATCGAATAGATCTCCACAAGAGAGGGGGAGAACATTGTATTGAGATCCAAAAAGAGAGAAGAAGCCATCTAGCTAATAACTATGGACCCGAAGGTCTGTGGTAAACTACTCACAACTCATCGAAGGGGCTATGGTGCTGATGTAGAAGCCCTCCTTGCTTGATTCCCCCTCTGGCAGAGCACCGACAAAGGCTCCAAGATGGGATCTCGCAGATACAGAAGGTTACGGCGGTGGAAATTGTGTTTCGTTGGCTCCCTGGATGTTTTCGGGGTACGTGGGCTTATATAGGAGGAAGAAGTACGTCGGTGGCTGCCCGAGGGGCCCATGAGACAGGGGGGCGCGCCCTATAGGGGGGCACCCTACCCTCTCGTGGCCGCCTCGGCTACTTCTTGACTTGCACTCCAAGTCCTCTGGATCACGTTCGTTCCAAAAATCACGCTCTCGAAGGTTTCATTCCGTTTGGACTCCATTTGATATTCCTTTTCTTCGAAATACTGAAATAGGCAAAAAAACAGCAATACGGGCTGGGCCTTCGGTTAGTAGGTTGGTCCCAAAAATGATATAAATGTGTAAAATAAAGCCCATAAACATCCAAACGGGGTAATATAATAGCATGGAACAATCAAAAATTATAGATACGTTGGATACGAATCATGCAACATGTTATCGGATGAGGCCAATCAACAATAGTAGTACACTATTTGTACTAGGTTCACATGCTTCGCGCGTCGGGCGGGTGTTTTTACTGTAGCCATATGTTAATGTGTTCGTTGTACGTAACCAGCACCTTGAATCCTCGATACTAGTACTATATAGTAGGAGTAAGTAGTAGGAGTAGTAGGGTGGCATGGGCCAAAACAAGCATTCATGTCCAGGAGTACGGCACATGCCACCAGCACGACATCCATTTGACACCATATTATTTCTTGGAGTCCGTGCTAGAGCAATATCTTCAACCTCGTCATTTCTCTAACTTCAGCCATCGCGCGGCGGGCAAGGTGGGGGTTTGCCGATAGTCGGTTTCCTTAACTGCGGTCCCACTTGTAAGGCCAACTCCAATGCACGACCCCAAATGGACCTGCGTTTTGCGCGAACTCCAACGATAATTTTGACTAGAAAAGCAAGACCAAATAAAACAAGAACCACAAGAATACATTTTACTACTCCTTTAAGTTGGATTAGTGCCTTCTCGATGCATTCATTGTTGATCTGCGGAGGCTCGATCTTGCGTGCTTCTTTCTTCTTCGAGTGTAAAGAAGTAGACGTTGCTTCCTCGCATCTAGTCTCATGTCTAGCCTCTATTCTAGTAGGAGTATCAACAAGTGCACTAATCTCATCTCTAGCCTCTGTGCTAGCTAAAAGTGATAGAACATCTTCTAAATTGCGCTCTATCAGTATATGGATGTACTCTTCTTCCCAATACCAAGACTTGCATCCATTCTACTCCCTCCGTTGCACAATACATGCCTTATATTTATGAAAATATATATGTATCTAGACATGTTTTAGTATATAGGTACATCCATTTTTGGACAAATGGAAGTCAAGTATTTTGGAACGGAGGGAGTACACAATAAAATTTTTAAGTTAGCACAACTAGTCTAATCCTAGAGCACAACTGAAGATTTGGTCGGGTTCTTCCTCCTTTTGCCGACACGTGGGACATCCAGCATCCAGGTCATGTCATGCAAGAAAATAGAGTGGTAGTTGAAGCCACGTGATGTGCATCTTGGGTTAAACTGTAAATAGAATCTTACTACTCTTGAGTAACTCCAAAAGCGGCCACCGAAGATCTTTATTGGATTTGTTTTTCATCACTAGCACATCGAGGTGAAAGATGTGCAGGTTCAGTGGGTCCTCTTGCGTTTTCACTGACATGTGGGACCGCATGTGAGCAAATAGACGATGGGCTCCGCGCGTCCGCTGGCTGGCTGAGAAGAGAGATAGAGGAGGGCTGAGCATGGACTGCAGGAAATTTGTTCTACGTACCTCAATATAGGCTCAATATAGTGGGGTGTCATGGGCCATAACTAGCATTCATGTCTAGCAGTACGACACACGCCACCCACACGAGTCCCATCCGACACCAATTTTCTTGGAGTCCGTGCTACAACTATCTCTTCTCCCTCCTGTTTTCTCAGCCATCGCGCGGTGGGCGGGGTGGGGGTTTGCTGATAGTCGGTTTGCTCAACTGCGGTCCCACTTGTAAGTGAAAATGCAACACCGCATGCATTCCCTCTTGAGCGGCGTGCCGGACCAACTGTGTGGGGGAGCGACGCGAACACGGCAGGCTTTTCCTTTTGAACTCGTAACTTGTAAATTTTGGTTCTGCTCCATGGCGCGACCGATAGATAGAAAATAACGATTTTGCCTAGAGTAATGAGAAGTTTGGTTCTGGCACCGTTCATGCATGGAGTACGTACGAAAATTATGATAATTATAGTAGTATCATATACTACTACATGGATTTGAAGGAAAGATAAAAATACATACGGATCCATCAACGACATCCTCATGCCCTAGTGCACTGGGTCACCAACCAACGTGTGAGGAGCAGCGGCGTTGGCGGCGAGCTCAACGTGCTTCTGAACAATGCCATCCAAGGTTGCCCTGCGGTCCAAGAAGGCCAACATCCTATCGTCCTCCTCTTGCATGTAGTAGTCCTTGTGGACGATTTGCGCGTAGACGTGGGTGATTATGTCAATGGTGTCTTGCTGCGCCAGGCGCTGCGTGGCGAGCGCGACCTTGAGGTGGACATTCTTCGGCGCGATGGCGGGCAGTCGCAGGGCCACCAGTGCATCGAAGAGGTTGTCACCATAGTGGATGTTGAGGGTGACGAGCATTGCATAGCCTGGGCGCGTTGGCTGGAGGCGTACATCAAAGTCGTCCGCGAGCTTCTTGACGATGGTGAACTTGTCGAGGAAACCGACGAGGACCTCGTCGAACAAGGAGACGAAGCTATCGTCCGAGCGGCCCCTCGCCCTGGCGGCCTCAAGCAATACTACTTGGAGACGTTCCTTGGTGCTGGGCTGCAGGCCGGCGTCGTGGACCATCTGGCACAACCAACTGATGCTCGCACTCATCGCCTCCATGGGTCTAGCTTAGCTTCTAGTCAACCGATCTTGCAATTTGAGTGATCACTCTTGCCCTTGGTTAGCGTGCATAGGTGCGTAGGATTTTGTACTACTCCTCGGCCCTCTACTGCACCTACCTTTGGCTGTATGATAGGTGGGCCAGCCACCCCCTAGGCCCACATGTCATTCACCCAAAGGCAGTTGCCGTAAGTCAATGAAGCTGTGTCCCCCTCCGTGCCGGTGCAGTATAGTTATCTCACCGGACCTCTAGTTGGGGCCAAACGAGAGAAGTTTGATGTTTACTGGTTTATTGGTCCCCTTTGCATTTTGCACCAAGTTTTGACCTTTGATTTAACTAATAAAATGTTAATGCATGTAAACAAAAATGTTGTGTAAGTCACCTTACGAAAACCAAATAATCCCAAAACACTTAGGTACGGTGCATTAACTCCCTCCTTGTTTCTTATTTCGTGACATATCAACCAAATGAGAGATGTGGGCCGTGCATGCTTTCAATGACTTGAGACTACCAAACATGACATGCAGTGTTTAGTTCACTGCATGTAATCCTATTAGTACTCTAGTTAGCAACAAAACATTAAGTTCTCTCACCGACAGGAATAGAACACCATGTATTTATTTACAGAGGGAGTAGTACATTTTTTGTGACATGCATTACTAGATATTGCTAGTCAAATACTAAAATCCAGATGGACGTGGTAGTACTCCTAAATCTAGACGGTGGTGCTACTAGTACTAGTAGTAGTATTACCAATGTAGTAGTAGGAGTACTAGCACTGTACTACTCGTTGGTCAAATTATTACGTGCTGCTCCTCATAGTGAAGTGACAAGACCCTGCGCCGGAGATGACACCTGAGTATAGGTGCCGTGTTCGGCATACCATAGTCAGCCTCACCATCTGCAGTCACTATCATCATGGCTGCAGAGCTAGCCTGCTTACAACTAGCCCTGTTTGACATAATTTCCCGTGCGTAGATGCCCGTGCATTGCACGGAACACCAAGATTGGGGGTGGACGGCGCCGGCAGCGGCCATCGCGCCAGATTATTCCACGGCCTTCTAGATGTGGTGGGGAGGAGATAAGGCTGATTGTGAGAGACAAGGAATTGTTTGTAAATAGGGAACAAGTGCTGGCATCTTTCTGCAAAAATGGAGAAGCTTGGTTTGTATGCGTCAGATCTAGATCTGACGGCGATTGGTGAAAGATGGGAGGCACAACATCATCACCAACTTAGGACCTGTTTGATTCGCAGGATTTTGAAGACGCAGGAATAGGACACGGCAATATTACAAGTTTCAAACTGATATTACGAATGTTAGGAGTAATGCTGCACCTACGAAGAGGGAATTACTAGGAAGTTAACGTAAGAACTTTCGTTACTTTAGGTGGATGCAGCATTATCGTACAAACTAAAATCCACCGCCCTGACAAGTCACTAATGGGCAAATAAGTTTTCGAGTCTCTGGCCACTTGATGTTTCAAAAACAAATTCATCTTCTGCGGAGACTTTGTCATTTAGGCTTAGACGCTTGCGGTGATCAACACGCCATTCATTGTTGCGTCAGAGAACGTCAAACCTCATTACCTTGAGCACACTTGCCTCCAGAACAAAGAACCTGGCCAATTTAATCTCAGATGTGCTGCCTCGGTAGTCGATCAAATCAATTTCTGTAAGATGGAGATCAAGGCATTCGATGAGATTGTTATAGTGCAACACATTTTTCACTTTCGGGTCTTTTTTTATCTGCAAAAGAAGAGAACATATTAGAGCACCTGGCTGTATAAGATTGCCGTGTCATCAAGAGGTACCAATATCATTCGCTCATACGATAGGGTTGGCTGGCTAGTGATATTTTTTCACACTCTCTCTCTCTCTCTCTCTCTCTCTCTCTCTCTTTCTGTTTCCTCTCATTTAACTAGGAGCACGTGAAGAGCTTGGGCATTTGTTGCCTTCCACTATGTGGCCGATGCCATATTTCGCAAAAGTATGCCACATAATACGCATCAATGTCAAATCAAAAGATTTTGGCACCGCTCTCGCGACGTGAGAGAGTTGGCACCATTGTGCACATAGACCCACATGTATAAGCAAATCAATCAAACCAACTACACCAGCCTCTCACTCTCCCAAACAAGTGTTTTTTATTGCCTCAGTCCTCTCTCTCCCACACAGTGTTTTTTCATTGCATGAGTTAATTTTGCACCGGAGCAAAGTAGGTGATCCAGATTGGGGCACCAGGTGAGCAATGGAGGGGCATCGATGCCAAATGCATCACAAGTGAATTTGGCACATGTTTTGGCCTACATAGCCCACTTTTGTACTCCCTCCGTCCCAAAATTCTTGTCTTAAATTTGTCTAAATACGGATCTATCTAGTTACATTTTAGTGTTAGATATATCCGTATCTAAACAAATGTAAGACAAGAATTTTGGGACGGAGGGAATACTACCTCGTATTTAGTATAAAATTTTGACCATAGATTTACCTAAGAAAATGCCAATGCATGTCACTAAAAATTACACCATTTGAAATTATGTTCAAATACGAATCCAACGATATAGTTCTTAGTGACATGCATTAACATTTTGTCAGTTAAATCTATGGTCAAATTTTGATACTACAAAATTGGAAGAGTAAACCAGGACGGAGGTAGTACTTGCTCATAGGGTAACCATAGAGTTACTAGAGTAGTCTAAGTTACTTTCCACTATGACTAGCCTAGGCTACTATAGTAGTACATCATAAAAACGATGCAGGTGATCACGTGAGAAAAAAATACTAAAAACATTTCTTTTGGTGCAGTGCGTAGATGCAGTTTTGAACACTACACTTGTCATCGTAATTTGGGAAAATTACGAAAAAATTGAGCTACGTTGTGATTACCATTTACTTATAGGAAAGAAGTTTCACCTCGATGAGTAGCTTCTCCATGCACGGAAAGCATGTAAGGAATCCAACAACTTGATCCAGATTGGGGCCGATAGATTTTAGTGCTAAGATCTTCACTGTGCGCATGGACTGGGTCAAGCTTGTGGGAATCATTTTCTAGAAGACGGTCGTAAATACATCAAGAAGAAATTTAAAAATGTGAATTTCAAGAAGACGAAGAAGAAGATGAGTGCTGTACCTGAACGATTACGGATCCAATAAAGAGATCGGAGAATTTGGCAGACGAGTACACCAACACTGTCAATTTTGGCGCATCAATGACCCTGATTTTCGTTGGACCTTCTAGATCCGATACAAGAAATATCTCAAGGAAGGGCGCATTCTCAATGACCATAACATGGAACAGCTAGAGTGATCTCTTCCCAATTGATGTCTTGTTGCGGGGCCAACAAGACACATAAATCCATCGGAGATTCGTCGAGGCGATGTGGAGGCTAATGAACCGGTGGATCTGCTCAAGACGAAGGTACTCGAGCGCAGTACAGCTGCGGAGTAGGAGCTCCATAGCCTTATTCGAGATGACAATGTCGAAGAGGTCGAGCTGTTTGAGTTGAGGGAGAAGAAGGGTGGGCGCGGCATTAATCTAGGGAAGATAGCAGGAGCTGAAGCTGGCGCGGCGCAACGTTGGCGTGAGGCGGAGCGCGGACAGCGGCAGAGAGCGACATCGTCCAGCTTCAAAGCTGAGCTCCTCGAGCTGATCTAGGGCGGGGAATAAGAACCACTCATCGAACTTGGGTTGGACCTTACAGTTGGTACTGAACATGCGGATGTCAAGGCGTCTGGCTGGCCCAGGGTGCGATAAAAGGATCTTGCCGACTGCGGCCATGCGTTTGCAATCCCCGTCGCAGAGGCAGCTGTCGGCGGTGAGGTTGAGGGCGGCACAACGCCAGAGGGGGCGCCACCGCCGGGAGAGCAGGGCGGTCCGCACTGCCAATTTGGTGGGGAGGAGCGCGATGATGACGAGCATCATGTCATCGGGGAGGCTGCTCATGAAGTCCAGGCTCGCCGGATGCGGTTTTGGCTTAGCCACCTCCCCTTGGAGGCTGCCTTGCCGTCCATCTCAACCAGCGGCGACGTCGGTGTACACGTGTGCTGGTGTGTGTTGTGTGCTGGGTGTGCGCGAGTGCGTCCTTCTGTGCATGCCGCCGCACAGTGGTGAATTGTGCGCGAGTGCGTCCTTCGCGCGCAAGAAGTTTGTCCTCAATGCACCCTCAATTTACTAGCGTGCAGGGTGCTACCCCGAGTGGTTTCAACTTTGTTTACTTCACCGCGTGTCAGATGGGCCTCTAGTTTACTTATTTTCACCCACTTCCACATGGGCCAGCACACGAAGATACAGAACATGAGCTGACAAGGCAGCATGTGGATTGGTTGACCGGTCAACTAAACAATATACGGAGCTATACGCTGACATAGTGAGCGTATAATACGTCGGTATAGAGAGTTCGAGTGAGAGGGGAGGCCCATGAGAGATAGCGGAGAGAGAGAGAAAGAGCTACTCCCTCCGTTTGATAATGTAGTTCCAACATTTTTTTAAGTCAAACTTTTGAAACTTTAACCAAGTTTATAAAGAAATTACTTATATCTACAATACCAAAGATAAATGATAGTATAAAGTAAGTACATGTTGTGATGAATCTGATGATTGTTCTAGATGTAAATGTTTTTCTCCACATATACCTGGTCAAACTTTTCTGAGGTTTGACTTTTCAAAACATCCATATGCTTATGGATGTGACAGGGTCCCTAACTAGAGAGAGAGAGAGAGAGAGAGAGAGAGTGAAAAAAGCGTGTGTGCATGTGTGAAAGAGACATGGACAACACACGATAAAAGTAGAGAAAAAACATGCATGTCTTATGCAAACATATCACACATGCATCTTCAACAACGGATGCAAGGTGAGGAGATAGTGTGTGGTTGTTTGGATTCGAGAGAGCAAGACCCCTAGCACGTGGCCAAGAGGGGTCTGACAAACAAGGGAGAAAGGTCGAGAGAGACATACGGAGAAAATGCAGACATGGGGAGGAGAGAGTGTATGTTTGTCATAGAGAGATCCCCTGGAGATCGTGATGGGACTACATGGGTGGGAGATCGAGTGACAAGGTGTGTGCGCGATAGAAGATGCGCCGAGAGATATCGTGATAGACGTATGGATGGAAGGAGGCAATGCGTGTGTTCCTGATGGCTAGTAAGAGATAATCATACTTAGGAGGGGGGGGGGAGTGCTTGCGCCTATGATGGAGTGAGGGATTATGGTACTTAGGGGGGTGCGTGTCACATGGAGAGAGAACAAGGACAGAGAGTGTTGGATGGGTCCATATGTATAGCGCGAGCGAGACATGTGTATGTGTGAATAAGGGAGATATAAGGTCAGTTTGGCTTGCGTCCTGAGCATCTTTTGCCTGGCCTGGGGTTGTGGCTGGATTTCATGCACGCTTGTTTGGTTGCTCCCGTGTGAAAAAGAAAGCCTGCCTGGCCTGGGTTCCCTTGCACTTTCATTAGCCTAGCTGAACTCCAGACACTGCAAGTAGCCTGGCCCAGGCGACCGATTTCGAACGCCTGACCGTGCATGGTCATGCGGCCACGAGGCTAACAACAACATGGATGGATATTAGCATTAAATAATTGATGCATGGATTGATTGATGGGACGTTGATGCTTTGCCTGGCCCAGGCATGAACCAAACGCTTCAGCACCACACAAGCCTGGCCAGGCAGAAATATTTTACATCTCACGTCCACACTAGGCAGTACTGGCCATCAAGGCGTGAGGGTCAGGTCATGAACCAAACTGACCAATAAAGTTTGAGAGAGATTGAGGAGCCCCGATAAGGCTGAGTGGTGCGTCAGATAGCTGAGAGGGGGGAAGAGATACTCCATCCGCTTGATAATGCAGTGCATGTCAATTTTTTAGAAGTCAAACTTTGGAAACTTTGATCAGGTTTACGCAAATGTTATTTATATCTACAATACCATAGATACATCATACAAAACTACATCTCATGGTGAATCTAATGGTATATGTTTGTCGTACTAGATGTAATTCTTTTTCTCCACGTACATGGTCAAACTTTGTGATGTTTGACTTTTCAATAAATCTATATGCTATGGACCGAGGAGAGTGCCTCAGTCGAGAGAGATCAAGTGCCTGTGAAGGAGAATGAGTAAGTGTGCAACAAGAGTATGTGTGTGAAAGAGAAAGTGACAACAAACGATAAATTAGATAGAGAGTGTGTTTTTTCGTTTCTGATACAAACATATCATGCATGCATCTCCGAGATGGAAAAGCGAGGCGAGGAGATACACAAAGATAGCTAGTGTGTGATTGTTTGCAACGGAGAGAGACACCCCTGTAGCACATGTCCAATAGAGGTCTGGCCAACAAGGAACAAAGGTCAAGAGGGACACATTGATGGCATGGACACATGGGGAGGGAGAGAGGGTGTGTTTGTGATAGAGAGATCCCCTCGAGATCATGAGGGGACTATATGGGTGGGAGATCGAGGGAGTGCGTGCGCGATAGAAAGATGCCCCGAGAGAAATCGAGATAGACCATGCCCATGTTTGTGATGGAGACTAAGATTAGCTAGTCATATACATATAGGGGGGACTCCGTGTGCCTACAATTGCATGAGAGACCATCATACTTGGCTAGCTGGGCATCAGATTGTGTGTGTGTGCATGTGAGATGGAGAGAGAACGAGGGAAAGAGATAGAGTTTTAGATGGGCCTATCGAGTGCGAGTGAGATATTGATGACCCGCAAGTATACGGGATAGCTGTCGCCTCTTTCGATAAGTAAGAGTGCCGAACCCAACGAGGAGCTAAAGGTAGAACAAATATTCTCTCAAGTCCTATCGGCCACTGATACGACTCTACGCATGCTTGACGTTCGCTTTACCTAGAACAAGTTTGAAACTAGAGGTACTTTGTAGGTGTGATAGGATAGGTGTGCAAGATGATAAAGAACACGTAAATAAAAAGTAGGGGCTGTTTAAATAAAGATGCAATAAAGTAAATATAACGATTGTGGAAAAGTGGTGGTAGGAGTTGTGGAATTGTCCCTAGGCAATTGACTACATTACTAGACCGATAATCACTATTGCAATTCTATTTGAGGGAGATGCATAAGCTAACATACTTTCTCTACTTGGATCATATGCACTTATGATTGAAACTCTAGCAAGCATCCACAAATACTAAAAATTCATTATGGTAAAACCCAACCATAGCATTAAAGTATCAAGTCCCCTTTATCCCATATGCAAACAACCTACTTACTCAGGTTGTGCTTCTGTCACTCACGCCACCCACCATAAGCAAATCATAAACATATTGCAAACTCTACAGCGGAAATCCCTCACGCTTGCATGACACGGAGGGCACAATAGGACATCACCAATAATAAAACATGCAACTCAAACCAATTGTAGCAATTCATCAATCACCGATAGGACAACAAAAATCTACACAGACATCATAGGATGGCAACACATCATTGGAAAATAATATGAAGCATAAAGCACCATGTTCAAGTAGAGGGTACAGCGGGTTGCGGGAGAGTGGACTGCTGAATATAGATGGGGGAAGGTGATGGAGATGTTGGTGAAGATGGCAGAGGTGTTGGTGAAGATCGCGGTGATGATGATGGCCCCCGACAGCGCTCCGGCGCCACCGGAAGCAAGGGGGAGACAGCCCCCCTTCTTCTTCTTCTTCTTCCTTGACCTTCCCTAGATGGGAGAAGGGTTTCCCCTCTGGTCCTTGGCTCCCAGGGAGGGGCGAGAGCCCCTCCGAGATTGGATCTATCTCTCTGTTTTTGCCTTCCCAGATTCTACCCCTTCACCTTTTCTTTTATATCTGGAGATCCGTAACTCCGATTGGGGTGAATCTTTCGCCCAATTTTTTCTCATAAAATTAGCTTTATTGCGGTAAAAGAAGAGCATCAACCACCGTACGGGTGGCCCACGAGAGTCCAGGGCGCGCCCAGGGGGAGGGCGTGCCCCCCTGTCTCGTGGCCACCCCGGACACCGTTTCGCGTTGATTCTTCCTCCAGAAAATCCCAAATATTCCAAAATAATTCTCCGTCCGTTTTTATCCCGTTTGGATTCCATTTGATATTGGATTTCTGCGAAACATTAAACATGCAACAGACAGGAACTGGCACTGGGCACTAGATCAATATATTAGTCCCGAAAATAGTATAAAAAGTTGCCAAAAGTATTTGAAAGTTGAAGAATATTGACATGGAACAATCAAAAATTATAGATACGACGGAGACGTATCAACATCCCCAAGCTTAATTACTGCTCGTCCTCGAGTAGGTAAATGATAAAAATGATAATTTTTTATGTGGAATGCTACCTAGCATAATCTTGATCATATGTCTAATCATGGCATGAATATTAAGACACAAGTGAAGCAATAGTCTATCATTTGACATAAAAAAAATAATATTTTGAGCGTACCAATAAAGCAATCATGTCTTTTCAAAGCAACAAGGCCAAAGCAAGCTTATCCCTACAAAATCATACAGTTTGCCCATGCTTCATTTTTGTCACACAAAATGCCCCCATCATGCACAACCCCGATGACAAGCCAAGCAATTGGTTCATACTTTTTAACGCGCTTCAGCTTTTTCAACCCTCATGCAATACATGAGCGCAAGCCATGGATATAGCACTATAGGTGGAATAGAATATAATGATGGAGGTTATGTGGAGAAGACAAACAAAAGAGAAAGTCTCACATCGACGCGACTAATCAACAGGCTATGGAGATGCCCATCAATTGATGTCAATGCGAGGAGTAGGGATTGCCATGCAACGGATGCACTAAGAGCTATAAATGTATGAAAGCTCAACAAAAGAAACTAAGTTGGTGTGCATCCAACTTACTTGCTCATGAAGACCTAGGGAATTTGAGGAAGCCCATCGTTGGAATATACAAGCCAAGTTCTATAATGAAAATTCCCACTAGTATATGAAAGTGACAACATAGCAGACAATCTATATGAAGAACATGGTGCTACTTTGAAGCACAAGTGTGGAAAAAGGATAGTAACATTGCCCCTTTTCTTTTTCTTTTTTTCTTTTTTCTTTTTTTTGGTGGGCATCTCTGGCCCCCTTTTTATTTAGGCTTCTTTGGCCTTTCCTTTTTTTTTCATTTTTTTTCATTTTTTTCATGGGGCAATGTTCTATAATAATGATCATCACACTTTTATTACTTACAACTCAATATTACAACTCGATACTGGAACAAAGATATGACTCTATATGAATGCCTCCGGCGGTGTACCGGGATGTGCAATGATCTAGCGTAGCAATGACATAAAAAAATGGACAAGCCATGAAAACATCATGCTAGCTATCTTACGATCATGCAAAGCAATATGACAATGAATGCTCAAGTCATGTACATGATGATGATGGAAGTTGCATGGCAATATATCTCGGAATGGCTATGGAAATGCCATGATAGGTAGGTATGGTGGCTATTTTGAGGAAGATATATATGAGGCTTATGTGTGATAGAGCGTATCGTATCAAGGGGTTTGGATGCACCGGCGAAGTTTGCACCAACTCTCGAGGTGATAAAGGGCAATGCACGGTACCAAAGAGGCTAGCAACACTACAAAAAAAATACACTTCCGTGATGATACGTGTTTGTCATAGTAGGTCGCGTTTTTTGTCATGCATGTACATCCATGACAAATTTATGACTGAATCAAGATAGTCATACCTGTGCTATCGTAGAAGGGTTCCATGACATTACCAAAATTATCATCATAGAAGTGTCCACTTCCATGACGATAAATCGCACGTCACCGAAGTGCTTTCGTCAATGGTGACTGACATGTGGCATCCATCATAACGGAACGCCGTTAAGCTATCGGGTCGGGTTTTAGATTTGATAACCCGTTAACAGCCCCGACCAATGGGGATTTTCCACGTGTAACATCATCATTGGCTGGAGGAAACACGTGTCGGCTCACCGTTGGGACAGATGTCATCCACTCATTGGACAGAAGGCGCCTATGATACGTCGACACGTGGCACGACCCAACAGAGGCCCATTCCTATGAAAAGGCCGGCCCATTTGACTTGGTCAAAAGGTGGCGAGCCGGCCCATGTAAAACCTGTTAACGGCTTGTTCGCATATAGCCCATTTATAGCCCGCTAACTCAAGGCCCGTTACGCCCTATCCGAATTAGGCCCAGTAGCGTTATCTGGGCCACCCAATATGATTCCAGCCCGTTTTCACTTCTGGCCCATGTATGGCCCATGACGTCTTTCGTCCCATATGAGGCCCTATGTAACTCTTGGCCTATTAACAACCCATGGTGAAACTGGCCCGTAATGAACAATGTATCACTTTACACCCATTAATGGCCCGTGGTGAAACTGGCCCGTAATGAACAGTGTATCACTTTATACCCATTAAGGGACCGTTATTCCTTTGGGACGTTTCCAGCCCATGTTATCTTTTGGCCTTCTCAGAGCCCATTTATTCTTGGGCTCATTTCTAGCATTCATTTACTTACGGCCCGTTACTGTCATTTTCTGCTTATGGGCCAAATTCAGCCTGTGGTTACAGTCGGCCCGTTTGTCGTCCGTTAACGCGTTGGGCCGTTTTCACAGCGTCATGAAATACGGCCTATTAACGATGGCCCATTATGGTCGGCCCATGAACGTACGATTCCAACTCTAGCCCGTTTACGGCCATAATGCAGCCTATTATTGGCCCATGTTTGGCCAATCGATCATACTGCCCGTATATGGCCCATTGATGATATGGCCCGTAGAAGGCCCATTGTTTCTACGACCCGTAGAAGGCCCATTGTTTCTACGGCCCATAGAAGGCCCACTGTTTCTACGCCCCGTAGAAGGCCCACTCTTTCTACGGCCCGTAGGAGGCCTAGTGTCACTACAGTAAATATTAGCCCATGGTTATTATGGCCTAGTTTTAAAAAATAGGTTATTGCAGCCAGTAGCAAACCGCGGAAAAAGAACTGCAATGACTACAAGCAAACAAATAAACAAGACAACAAGGAAATAAATAAGCAAGCAACTTACGCTAGGCTATCACGGCTATCACACATATTACATCCACTGGGCATCAAAGTTCGCCACTAGTGCAAATAAACGCGCCGACAAAAGAATATACAAAACTGAGAGCACTTCAGAAGGCACTAGGCCTGGCCAGGTCGGGCCCCCCAAACAGCTGAAGAAGCTGAGTAGACCTCAGTTGTGTCAACGATAGATGCATCAACACTAGATTTCAGGCATGATGGTGTGCACGGCAGTCCTCTAACATCTTCATTGCATCTTTGACTTCAAGTTGGAGCTGAGCTGAAGCAAGCCTTTCCGCTTTAAGTTGAGACTGAAGAAGTCGAACTGATTGAGGCAGCGACTGCACAGAGGTTGTCTCACACCTGCTGGTGAGTAGCTTCAACTCACTGTCTTCATCAAGACAGGACCTTGGGGTCATCTCGCTGTCCTCAAGATGGTTTGGCTTACTATCTTCCCTAAAGTTCTGCCTGCCGTAAGAGATACGACTCTAAAAGAGAAACAAGGAGACATGTAACAGGTTTCACAACTATATAAGCAAATAAATGGATCTATTCTGCATAAGGAACATGTTTTTACAACTACAATTTGAAACTGGCAGTTGTTGCAAACATCCAATCGGATGTAAACAGCAAAGCAAACAGCAGTGGAGGCAATGATGCCTATCCAAATCTATACTAGAACAAAGTTTGAAGGCTTGAGAAGTATGAACTTACATTACATGTTAACACGGGCTGGACAAAGCCCTTCTCTATGTTGATGGAAGGATAATTCAATAAATTCCCCAAAGAAAATTCTTTATAAGCGTTGCCATTATTCTACATTTTGCAAAGAGTAAATATAGATCAAATAATATTGGAAGAAACAGAGGATAACGAAGTTCAGGTGCAGATTGATGATACATAATCAAATAGCAATTAATTAAGTACAGCGTTACAAGGCAAAACGGAGAGAGGTACTGACAAGAGTAATGCAGAGCCCATTATTGTTTTGAGATCGTATGATCCTTTGAGCAAGGAGATTCATCTGAAATTAGTTTTCATACAAGAGAGAAGGTAAGGCACAAGCAGAAATTTAGGAGTTCAAATTTTGAATTGATATCATAGACAGTACCTGACGCTGGGCTCCTAGTAGTTCTAATAGGGGTTTGGCCACTGGAGTAGGGGTAAAGTGTGGTACAGTTGGGCTTGTGTTTTCTGTGGCTGCTGATCTATCTGATTTAACAGGTACCACTACCTTTTCCAAATACCAAGTTTGTACTCCTTGAGGATCTGCACTCACCCTCTTCCTTTTGGACATCTATCAAGAAAGAACAACATTTGACTGGAAAAACATAGTGTGACGACACATGGAATAGGTACAGAAAATGGATAGTTATGGCATATACTCATATATGTTGCTTAAACTAAGCAGATGGTGTAACAAAGTAGAAGAAATGCAAGAGGTCAGATGCAAAATATGTGCGACCGATACAACTTTGCAAAGTTAGAGCAAGCACCTTGATGGGTGAATAAGATAGGCCATCCTCCACCATGCCAAGTTTGTTAGCCAGTGGATTGTTTCGCAATATTCCTCTCGTGCGCCCATTCTCATATTCATTTTGATAATGTTCAATATCTGACATGCATGAAAACATAAAAACAAGTGAGATTTTCTTTGTAATGCAGAAGTGATTCTAATCCAATACTGCCTCCCTGTAAACCCCTTTGTGCTATCTCTGCAATTCTTTTAAAAGATGCCATGCATGCTGTAATTTGTTGTGTGCATTAATATAATGTGGCCTACTACTCAAAATATGAGAGCTCCAGAAGTGATGACACTTCGCAGATGATAGCTTCAACATATAGGAAAGAAGAACAAGTCGACATGACCTGACAGATTCAAAATATACTAAGGGAGAACAACTCGACCTGACCAGTCGACCGCAAGAGAAGAGTATCATCTTAAAGAAGAGCAGAAGAGCAAGCAGATTGAAGATATTACAAGTGTTTCAATAAAATGTCGGTTGGCCACCCATGATGAACCAGAGCGCACAGAGAAATACTATTCTTTCCGGTCTCTCCATATGTGGCTCACATGCATTTCGAAACTAAAGTAGGAACATTTAGCTAACCAATTAAGCATCTCTCAGTTTTACTAATATCAGCAATAATATCATATATGAATTTGTACAACTAAGCTTGTTTAGCTCGATGGGTGGAGCAGTGCTATTACGACATGAACCACGTAGGCTGATTGTGGTCATCATAAAATGGGGAAAACATAAGCATGATGAGTACAGTGTTGACTGTGGCAGTGGGATGGCAGATCTGAAGATGCAAACCGCGCAAAGGGTAGTTAGCAACCGATGTTTGCTTTGAAATAACAACTAAGATTTGGTATGGACAAGAAAGTACGGTCAACAAGTGACAAAGAAATGCAATTATGTTGTCTCTCTATATGTCGCGACATGCATTTGGAAACTCAAGTGGGACCTTTAGCTAACCAATTAAATGTGTCAGTTAACTAATATGAGTATCATATCACAATCATATTTGAACAACTAAGCTTTTGAATTCTGAGTGTTGTGTTGTCTAGCTTGAAGGGTGGAGTAATGCTAGTACAACAGAAAGCACCTACGGAGATCATAGTAGAGTAGATAAAAGGGGAAAACCCTAAGCATCAAGAGAAAAATCAGGAAAGTGGAACTAGATGGACCAGTGGGTGGCGCACATGCTTTTCGAAATGAATATAGGAACATTAGGTGACCAATTAAACGTTCTCTCTTTTAGTGATATGAGCATCATATCAGATTCGTATTTCAACACGTAAGCTTTGGGTTGAGGTCTTGAGGAGCAGTGCTAGCACGACACGAAGCACCTACGATGATGGTAGTGAATATAAAGGGGGGAAACCATAAGCTTTACGAGTATAGTGCTCGTGCCATGGCAGATCTGAAGGTGCAAACCGGATAAAGCTACTTCGCAACCAATGTTTGCTTTCAACTAGCCACTACGATTTGGTACGGACAAGAAAAGTACAGTAAACAAATTACGATCTATTTTCCGGGTGAGATCAATAACTTAAGCACATATGGAAGAGTACCACCTCTCTTGCGACGCCGTGTAGGCCTATGCTGATACATTGAGGGTGCTGCAGGTGCGATGGCTGTTGGCAGCGGGGAAGAAGACTCTAGATGGCAGACGGCCAGGTCGGGGGATATATCCTATTGCCGTGGACGAGGTGGTCGTAGGAGCGGCAACGGCAAGGTGGACGACGGCGCCGATGAAGCTAGAGGAGGCGATGAAAGGATCCTGGTCCAACGTCGTGGATGAGAGACGTCCATCTCTTGCAGTGGACGGTGGGGTAGGGGTAGCGGCTCCGGCAAGGTGGAGGATGGGGTGGCGGACGGAGGAGGCTGGCCGCAGTGCGGAGGTTGTCGTGCTGCCGACGGTGTATGAATGAGGAAATGGAGGGGAGGGGGATCTCAAACTTTGGGACGAGCTTCTCTGAAATGGGGGAAAGTTACGAACTTATCCCCCGTTTAAAATTTCAGACATCGCGTCGGTTGGGGATAGGACGGTAATCTCGCATCTCCCAAATATTTTCTGGTAACTATTTCGGGCGAGGAGAGGGTGTTTTTCCACCCACGGTTGGTGCCCACGGTGTATGAACGGGGCTGACAGGTAGGGCAGTTGTGTCATGTCTGATGGAAGTTACACATCTGCCCCTATTTAAAATATTAGCCTACATCCATTTCGGTCGAGGAGAGTTTGTTTTGCCGCCCATCGTTTATGAATGGGGAAATGGAGGAATAGACACATGTCTTTCAGACGAGCTTGAATCAAATGTGTTTTGCCACCCACGTTTGGCACCCACCGTGTCTGAATGGGCTCAGAGGCCGTCGTTTCACGTCTGATTGAAGTTACTAGTCTACCCCTATCGACATCAATGTAAATCCGGTCGATAAGGATGTCAAGTGTTAGGGGTAGATAGTAATTTCCATCTCGCAAACACTTGCTTCGGGCAGCCCACAAATTATAGTGGGTGTGTAGCCGCTTCGTTCAAAACTTGGGAGAATTAGTATTCATGTTTGCCCTGGGACCTGGCAAACTAATTTCAAATCCAATTTGTATTCGATTACGAATATCCATAGATAATTATATGTTTTGTTATTTATTTCTTCAAAACCACAACAAAGATTTATTCCACCTTTATATATGATTATGATTTAGAAATGCAGTGATCTTTGAATTCGGTAGGTTGGATACACTCTGATTCAAACAGTTATTTCATCCAATACAATATGCTCACACGAAAAACAGTTCACCTTATGTCAATCATACAAGTACTAAGGATTACCTTGCCTAAAAAATTCGGATCATTACAACACATGGACAACATAGGGGGTCTTGCAACATAATCCATTTAGAGACATGACACAACATGCAAGTACAATAATCTAATGACAATTTCAACTGGTATCTAAAGAAGAACCGAGATTACCTTGGGCTTCAAATAGCAAAAACAGCAGGACCTCCTCTGTCTTAAAATGCAACATTCTTACTTCCTCCAATTCTTGGGTTGTTTGCATAATGCGTGCCGCTAATTCCGTAATTTCCAGCCTCAAGATAAAGGTTACCTCATTCATGGCAGCCACACCATCTCTTTCTGCCTCTAGTAGAGCCTCAAGGACTATAATATCTGTGCTCAGACTGCTCTCCCACGGTGTTGCCTCTGAACTGCTACCATCTGGTAACATGGATGGCGCACTGCTTCCACAAATAGGTTCTGGGGTTGTACATTGTGTCCTAGTGTGAACGGCATCCTGAAAGGTTTCTGCTGGACATAAGTAAGAGATAGTTATCATATGATCCAGGCAGTAAGCTTACATGGTATACGACAGACGAATTATTGCCGAGCATGGCAAACTATATTTAAATGGTTCGAAGCAGCATCAGCCGAAAAGAAATTAAAATGGTAAGATGAAAGTTGAAAGGGAGTGTACAACTGCTATATTTAAGTTGCCAAGGCATCTAAGCAGTTGAAATAATCTAAGAAAGCACTTAACAGTGTGGCCTCATATAAACTACGAAGACAGTCTTGTGATGAAGTTGAGAGGAAAAGTTAAGTACTCAAATGAAATAGGCATGCATTTCTTTACGATAGTACATCAGGCACTGCTGACATATTGGCCAACTCAGGTATAATGTAACAACAAACAAGCATTCGAATCAAGCAATACGGCAAAGCAGACAACTGAACTATTTGTAATTCGGTAGGATTACACGTTGAGGGCACAAGCCAAGAAAGCAGCCCACTTGCATTACATTTAACATGTACTAAAACACACTGGCTTACCATATGTTGCTGTGAAGCCTAGCTGCTATTGCAATGTTCTTTGAAGATATCATCAGCATCCCGTGGTTGCAAATCTAGTTGTTGTAGTTTATTCTACACCATCTATTTAGGTAAAATTAATTTTAATCGCATGCACTGGTCCGAATTGATCATGTATGGTTCATCTAAACTAATGAAAGAAGGGTATGTGCATACGCAACAATATATCTGCTTCCCTCTATTTTTTGCTTGTTCGAGGTGCCAGCCCCAAAAGAACAAATATTTTGCTTGATGGGGTTGGCAGCTCCATAATTAATAGAAGCATCAAATTAGTCATGCAACTTGGGAAGATCAAGAACACACAAACAAGTAATGAACAGAGGCTCGGAGCAGTGATGTAATAGCTAGCATCAGAAAATGTAGGGTAAAATGAACAAAAAGTAGCGGAACCACATGCTAGTTTGCTGATGTGTAATTAAGCATAGAGAACATTAAGCAGTCTGATGGAACCAACAGGTGGCATCAGAACAAAACTAAAGCATATTAACTATATGTGCACTGGTATGTAATTTAACACATGTAACATGTTCACTGCCAGAAGTATGGCCCTACAGGTGCAAGCAGAATAACGCGTCTCATGAAAAACTGAATTATGCCCTGAAGAAATTCAAAGGTGCAGTGCTTATGCTAGGAAAGTGAACGTAGGCGCCAGCCGTTTGATAATAGTACCTGATTCTCGGCGGCGTATGGGTATTGTTGTCATACTTGATAGCTAAGGATCGTCGATGGTGCTCGTGTCGCGGTTGAGTTTGGGCCGGCTGTCGCAGTCGCTGAAGCGGCTCCGGTGCTACAGTTGCGGCACCTATTGACATACAAGAAAGCTCATTTGTGGTAAGTGAATAGTTGCACGATAAAGAGAAAAACCGAAGGAGTACAAATCGAAATAATCTGATGAGGCTGCCGCATCGGTAAAGCGGGGCCGGTGGAGTTGAATAAGGCGTCCGTGGAGTGGGTCCAGTGCAGTGGACGAAGGCTTCGGCGTGCGCATTGTATAGTGCTTTCGGTGAGGCGGATCTGTTGCGTTGGACAAGGGCTTGTATGAAGGGCCAGCGAAGGGGCGGACGAGGGAGTCAGTGAAGGGTCTACGCTGTGGTGGAGGGCGTCGGTTAAGCAGATCCAGCGCGGTGGACCATGATGGCGGTCAAGGAGATCTCGAGCGGTGGACAAGCCAGTCGCTGAAGCGGCTCCGGTGAAGTGGTGAGTTGGCAGTTGGAGGTTCCAAGGTGCGGAAGGTAGATCCAGAGGGGTGTGAGGTCCACCGCTGCGGCGGAGGACTAGATTCGGCGGCTTGCCATGGTTGGGGGGGTCGAGGAGGGGAAGGGGAGGGGCTCTAGGGAAGAATGTTGGGGGCGAAGAGGGGAAAACAATGGAGTTACCAAAGCAGCCCTTTTCCGTTCATGTGGTAGGGGTAAAATAGGAATATTGCAGGGCTAAACTTTCGGGCGCGTGATATTTCAATGTGAGCGGGAAGTTTGAAAGCTTTTCGCGCCTAAAATTATAAGTATTCTGCTCTCGTACGGCCAACTATGATATCATGGCCGACAATTTGTTTGTTTTGCACGCAAAAAAAGTGCAAGTTTTGAAAATCAATGTCTCCAACTCGAAACTTAGATTGTCCATTCAATTCAAATATGGATCATTGAGCTACTACAAGAAAATACCATCATACGATCCAATTCAAATGAAATTCCAAATGTGTTTATCCTAAATATGATGACAAAAGAAAAAATGTGTATGTGTATGAATAAAGTGGATGATTATAAAGTTTGAACATGCCTGTATGTGTATATCTCTAGGTTTGATATATGAATTTGAAATCACGAAATCCCGGCTTAAAAAATGTTCCGCCGTCACCCCCTCCTTGTCGGCGCCGGGAAAATCTTTGTTTTACACAGTCGAGAAGTCATTGTGCTAAGGCACCACATGCCGAGGCGTTGAATAGAATGTAGATGATAGTTTACGGAAGAAAGTATTGATAATACATTTGTATCTCCATACTTATATTTCTTCTATTATAAAAAACCGAGTTGGTGGTGATGGTACATGTGCCATGTTGCAATATAGATCGTCTAATCTATATCTGACAGATGGAAATTAAACTAAAAGATACCCGCACCCCTCTCCACAATTGCAGACAAGGCCTTCCCTCGTTCATCCCTATCATCAAAAAACCTCATTGTTGAGCAATTAAGAAAGGAAGCCTCTGGAACAAACTGGCCTGGTGGCCGCTGCCGGCATCATCAATCCCCATGCCTCCGCTCAGTCCGACCACCAAGCACCACCACACCCCACTCCTCTTCACCTTATCTCATATTTCTTGAGATATCATTAGTTTCTACACATGGGATTACTCCCGCAAGGGTCAATCACAACAAGTGTTTTATAAAAAATGCATCTCGATGTTCTGTGCAATGCACGGATCTTGCTAGTACTCCTACACAAACTAAGTTGGTGATGCTGGTGTGTCTGCCATCCGTCATTTCTGACCATTAGATCTACATCTAACGATTGTGAGGTAAGCTATTGCCTTTTCTCACCAACATCCCACTTGTCTACCAATTTGCAGAAAAACCCATAATTAGTATCTTAAAACCAACCACATCCCTCCCTGACCTCACCAAAACAGCACAAGGAATATATTCTAATTGAAACATAATATATCTCTAGTGACATATGTATATCAAAATTAGAGTGTTTTGTACCAAGTTTGTGAATAAGTATTATTCTAATTATGATTCGTTGCAACGGACATGAACATTGCTAGTATTTCCAACCATGCATTTTTTTCCTAGTATTCCATAGTTTCGAGATTTCCATCAAGATATTAGTCACTCATGGTTGATATTTACTTTCAATCATGTACACATATGCACTATGTAACTAGCCTTGCTTATTGGCTTCCAAAGCTTAACTTTCACTCCTACTTACAATATGTAGAGTATTTAACAAAAAACTACCACTTTCAACTAGCCCTAGGAAGAATCTATTGTACAAAAAATAGCAAAAACATACCCAAAATTTCTTAATCCACACCAAAAACTACTACCTAGTACTCCTACCGATTAGGTTCGTTTAAACCCATTTATGACAGGGTTGGACCACACGTCCGTGCTGATGAGGCAGCTTAAACCATCACATTTTGTTTGACCTTTGACACGAGGGACCCACATCTGACCTTCTATCCTGTTATTCCCCCTCAAATCATTATTTTTCCTGAACATTACTTCAAACAGTACTGATGCATGTTCGTCGGTGGCGTCGGTGATGAGCGAGTTGGCCGCCGCTCCGCCGAACGGGCCGGACGCTGCGCTAGCCTCCGCACGGGTAGGCAGGCTGGCCCGAGCGTGACTCACGAGCGAGCAAGCCGACGCGCTGGCCTTCGCTCGAGCCAGATGGCTGGCCTAAGCGCGGCGCACGCGAGCAAGCCATCGCGCTGCCGTGCCAATCTAGCTAGCAAACCTTGCAGAGAAGCAGCTGGACAGAGCTATCTTGGCTAGCTAGCGGCCGCGAGCGCTGGACGGAGCTGGTGTCCGGGCTGCCGCAACATGGGCTCCGCACCGCCGGCGGTTTTGACCTCGCCTTTTGCTAGCAGCGGTAGCTGCGTCCCATGGCCGAGGATGACTAGGTGGACGGGCCGGAGGTAGGAGGTCACTCGAGGATTTTTGTTGGTAAGAGCATGTACAATGGTTGATAAAGTAGTCTTATCTTAAGTCTGCCACGTATGCAAGTGGTAGTAGTTTCTTGGCATTTTAGTGGTTTCTTGCATTATTAGGGGTTTATTGTAAGGAACAATGTATGTACTACTAGCGACAAAAGGCGATTCTAGGTTGCGTTGTACTCCAACGAGTACTACTAGTGGTTGCGGGAGTGTATACCTCGTTTTGTGGGTTCGATCCCGGCCGAACGCACGGCGGCCTTTTTAAAAAAATAGTACTACTACACTTCACTGCGAGCCAATATTTTACACGGGTAGTTTGAGTTTTGAAGTCGAACGGACGTGCGGCCCCACAATCTAGGTGCACTAGACAGCCTAGCCACGTGAACGGGTTTTTCATCCCAGCATCCCATGGATCACGTGCTCGCCCTAGTCGCACCTCGCTTGCAGCTTCCTCATCAGCTAGTAGCATATTTAAAATAGCGCCTCCCAATTAAGCCCAAGGAGCCGGAAAAGCTTGGCGGGGCATTGGGAACTATGCAATATGGCTCTGTACGTAAAGTGCTCTACTACTACTCTGTAGCTTGTGGCGTTGCACGCATGGACTTCACTCCATTATCGGCTCTACTATAAAATAAATTCCCCTTGACGTGTTTTTTTAAAACGGAGGCGAAAGCTTTGCTTCATCTCATTCATAAAGAAGGAACTACTAACAAAGTTCGACGAGATCCATTACACCTCCACAGATGGAAGCGAAAAGCCTAGTCTTGGTGTATCAAATAACTCAAATGTTCTGCCCCCGTAGTAACCGTCGCTGATAAACAGGCTGCTAGTGTGTGTGAGAGAGGAGCGGCTGAGTAGGCCAGCTACTGCTACGTGAGAGGAGCGGCTGAATATAGCACCGAGAGTACCCACTAGGCCACTATGCAGGCATACTTCCCCTGCATTGATAGTACAATGATGGTTCTAGAGAACAGTAGTACCCTCCACTTCCAACTGTAGCTCCTTGGCCCTGAGATTCAAGAGTTCAAAACTGGTGCACTATACTAGAGTAGACTAGAAGTACAGTACATCACACTACTAGTTGAGAAAAGTAGTACTGGTACTGCTACAGTACGAGTACGTACTCCTCCGTCACATAATGTAAGACATTTTTTGACACTAGTTGGCGTGTACAAAAAATGTCAAAAACATACCCAAAATTTCTTAATCCACGCCAAAAACTACTACCTAGTGCCAAAAATTTCTTACTAATGCTATTATTTACAGTATAATGCAATCCCATAACGTTCCATAATGCTAGTACTAGTAGTAAATAATAGCCTCACCCCTTCGCCGAGGAACGATCTACAGTTGGAAGGGACGAGGCCCTGTGGTTACTACACTCTTATCTCCTCCTCGCCAGTTCCCCTCCCCCCGAAGAGAAGGCAGTTCGTTGTTGCTCCCATGGATTCGCCAGGCGGTTCTCCTTCACGTCGGGGCTGGGAGACCTTGGACGATGATCCTCTGGGAGAAATCGCACGCCGCTCCGACATCCTCACCGCCGCAAGACTTGGTGCTTCCTGCACCAACTTTTTCAAGATGCCAAAGAGCTTGGTTATCCGCCAACGTGGAGGCAATCGCCATTGCTGGACTGTTTGTGTTACAATGTTGCGCAGCTCTAATTGGAATGCCCATCTGCATGAAGTTCCTCCGGCTGGTGAAGACCCACCTCCTGCAGATGGTATCCCACACCCTCTCTATGGCGAAGGCCTCAATGCTGGGTAACTCTATCAGATGCAGCTTAGTAACTGGATTGCTCAACAGGGTGCTGGAAACAATGTTGCAGAGGATGTGGGTGAAAATGTTGTAGCTCAGGAGGATATTGAGATCCACCCCCAATGGGGAGAATGGCCTGCACCTCCTCCTCATGCTCCACCTGTTCTTTATAACTATCAAGAGTGGCTGGCCAATGAGGGTCTGCAAGTTAAGGATGGAATTCTTCCAGCTAATAATCTAGAAGACAACCCTTTTGCAGCTTGGATTGACTCAATCTCTCTCAGCAGCTCCACTACAAACTCCGACTCTGATGCTTTGGTGCTAGTTCCAACCTCTGTTCTGCAGGTTCTCCAGAGGAATGGATCTCTTTATTCTACTTCTAATGTTATGGCTCCTCCTGTGCTGAATAATGAGCTGATGGCCCCTACAATTGAGGTCCAGACACCAAGAATTCAGATCAATATCTCTGTCACTAATGCTGGCATGAACATTCAATTCAATGCTGACAATGAGTTCTTGAATGGTTTGCTAATTGCTGAGCCACTGTCATATGTGCCCATCACTAACTTCCTCTCAAGCTCCATCATGCCCTCTCTTGCCACTATTGGCCCTTGGGCCCATGGCTATGGAATGAGACCAACCAAGCTGGATATCACCCTGTCACTTTCTGAATCTAATGGTTCTGTTCAGGTTTCCTCCTGCATTGCTCAGGGTGAGGTAGATGGTTTAGTCACCACTACTGTAAATGTTTGGTCCCTGGCTTCTGAGGAGGTGCAGGCTCTTACTGAAGACAATCAGGCTGTGGGTATTATTGCTGACTCTCAGGTTGTGGAACTCTCTGAAACTCCTGCAGTCCAGGAAGATACAGGTGGCAATCACTGAATTTCAGGCTGGATCTTCTAGGGTGGGCGCTCACAACAAACGTGGCAAGAATAAAGTTCCTCTCTGTGTGACCAGTGTGCGTAGAAGTGCTCGTTCCAATAAATATGATGGTTTCAAGGTGCCTGCTATTACTGACAGCAGGACCAAGACTTCCAAGGTAAAACCCAGAGTCATTCCCAATGCTGTGTCTGCTGTAGTCGTCACTGAGATCACTGACGATCATCCTGAAGATGGTGAAATCCCACCTCCCATGACAATTGAGCAAATTCAGAATATCGCTATACAGCAGTGTGCTGTCCCACCTGAAGAAGTTACTGAAGATCTGCTTATGGCAGATACGGGGGCTGGCTCTTCTTCCACCTCAGCCTAGTTACAGCTTTATTTCCTATCGTTTATGTCTATTTTATCGAACTAGAATGTGTTATGTTGGAACATCCGGGGCATGAACTCAGACCCCAAGCTTTTGGCTTTACCCAATGCTATTGCTACTAGTGGTTGCTCGGTTATTTGTTTACAAGAAACCAAGAAAACTGCTTTTGATAACTCCTATATTAAATCTTGTTACCCTAAACGCTTTGACAAATTTGCTTTCATCCCTTCAAGAGGGGCCTCTGGTGGTATTTTAACCTTATGGAATAGTGCTATCTTTACTGGCACGGTGTTAACTGAGGAGGAATTTGCTCTTGTTACTAAATTTCAATCCACCCAGTCTGCCCAAATGTGGACCCTGGTAAATATATATGGCCCCTGTCAAGGTGACTCCAGGATTGACTATACAAGCTGGCTACTTAATATTCCCCCTAATGAAGACTGGCTCCTTGTTGGGGATTTCAACTACATCCGTAGCCCAGATAAACGAAACAAACCTGATGGAAACATTAATGATATGATTAATTTCAATGATTTCATTCGAACACAGGGTCTGATTGAACTCCCTCTCAAAGGCAGGACTTTTACCTGGAGTAACATGCAGGAAGATCCATTACTTGAACAATTGGATTGGTTCTTCACCTCAACTAGCTGGACTAATACATACCCCAACACCATTGTAAAACCTCTCTCTGAACCAGTTTCAGACCACATACCATGTGTCATATCCATTGAAACAAACATACCTAGAAGCAACCTTTTCAGGTTTGAGTCTTACTGGATCCAACATCCTGGTTTTATGGACTTAGTAGCTGCCTCCTGGAACAAACATGTACCTTCAGATAACTATGCCACAATAATTTCCAGGAAACTGAAAACACTTAGATATGCGCTCAAACAATGGAGTAAAAAAATTTCAAAGCTAGCTTCAGCTATTGCTAACTCTAATTCTGCACTGGCTGACCTGGACTCTCTAGAAAACAAAAGAAATCTCACAATCCAAGAGAGTAACTTCAGAAGAATTCTGAAAAATCATTTACTCAGGTTATTGGAGTATCAAAAACAATATTGGAGAAAGAGATGTACTATCAGATGGGCAAAATTTGGTGATGAGGACCCCAAATTTTTCAAGGCCATGGCATCTGAGAGGTATAGAAGGAACAATATTGCCTCTCTTCAACTAGACAATGGCACCACAATTGAAGATCATATTGGGAAAGAAGCATTAATTTACCAAAGTTTCAAACAGAGATTGGGAACCTCAGGAGAATATCAAATGATGTTTAACCTTGCAAACATTATAAAAAAGAGGAATGACCTAGACCAATTAACAGTTCCTTTCTCTAGAGAGGAAATTGACAATGTCATTAAAGAAATGCCAACAGACAGAGCTCCAGGCCCAGATGGCTTCGCAGGAATATTTCTTAAGTCATGTTGGCATATCATTAAGGAAGACTTCTACAAATTATGTGATCAATTCCATGCTGGAACCTTAAACCTTGAAAGCATCAATGAAGGATACATCACCTTGATCCCTAAAATTGCCTCCCCAGCTACAGTTAATGACTTCAGACCTATCACCTTAACTTACTGCTGCCTCAAAGTGATCACAAAGCTGCTTGCTAATCGTCTGCAAAAGCTCATTCTGAAAATTATACATAGGAATCAATATGGATTCATCAAAGGAAGAGCAATCCAGGATTGTCTTGCTTGGGCATTTGAGTACATACACCAGTGCTAAAACTCCAAAAAGAAGATTGTGCTCCTTAAACTGGATTTTGCTAAAGCATTTGACACCATTGAGCATGATGCAATGCTGGAAATAATGAAGCACATGGGATTCAATGACAAATGGCTTTTATGGATCAAGTCATTATTCTCTTCTGGCAAATCCTCTGTCCTGCTGAATGGTATTTCGGGTAGACAATTTATCTGCAAAAGTGGGGTTCGATAGGGTGATCCACTTTCTCCCCTAATTTTTGTGCTTGCGGCTGATCTCTTGCAAGCAGCCATTAATGATGCCTTCAGACATGGTCTTCTTCATCTACCTTTCCCTAGGTAAAACCAAATTGATTACCCTGTCATCCAATACGCGGATGACACTATTATCATCATGCCTGCCTGCCATGATCAAGCTCATACAATGAAAAACATTCTCACTGACTATGCAACTTCCATTGGCCTCAAAATTAACTTTCATAAATCAACTTTGATTCCAATCAACTGTGGTGATGCCCTAAGTAAAGATCTTGCAGAAATATTTGGATGTACAATTGGAAAGATGCCATTCACATACCTTGGATTACCACTTGGTACTTCAAAACCTTCGGTCCAGGACCTAATGCCTATTGTCTGCAATATGGAAAGAAGACTCACTTCTACATTATCTATGATGTCCTATGGATCCAAACTCTCCTTACTAAACACGGTCATCACCTCACTTGTTATTTTTGCACTCTGCATGCTAAGATTTCCTCCAAAAATCCTTGAGCTCCTAGACAAACTAAGAAGGAAATGTCTATGGACAAAGAAGACAGAACAGTGTGAAAAATGCAACTCTTTGGCGGCCTGGGACAGAGTTTGCAGACCAAAGCAGAGTGGAGGGATTGGAATCATTAACCTTAAACTGCAAAGTGATGCTCTCCTTCTAAAATATTTACACAAGTTTTACAACCGTCTGGACGTACCTTGGGTAGAATTGATCTGGTCCACATACTATACCAACAAAATACCACATGCCTCAGATCCATGTGGATCATTCTGGTGGAGGGACATTCTCAAGCTTACTCCTATTTTTAGAGGAATCTCCAAAGTTACAGTGAACTGTGGAAACAATGTTCTCATGTGGAAAGATCTGTGGTTGGATGATGTTCTTTCTGATACACATCCTAGAGCATTTTCTTATGTCATAAATGAAGATTGCTCAGTCCAAGACTTCTTAACCATAACATCTTTGGAACAAGCATTCTTTCTGCCACTATCTTCACAAGCTTTGCAGGAAGTTCAAGATATGCAAGGATTGGTCGCCCACATTACTTTGGATAACAACCAAAATGCAAAAGATATATGGTCTTACCCTTGGAAAGGAACTGATTTCTCTGCAAGCAAATACTACAAATTCTGCTTCAGGGATATGAAGGCCCATAAAACTTACCACTGGCTATGGAAATCAAAAGTCTCTGCTAAACTCAAGGTCTTTGGATGGCTTATGTTGTCTGACAGATTAAACACCAGAAATATGTTGAAGACAAGACACTATAACATTGGTACAAACCTGAACTGCTTACTATGCGGCCAAAAAGAAGAAGGCATTGATCACTTGATCCTAACATGCCCATTTAGCAGAAACTGCTGGTCAACCTTTGGGATAGACCCTGGAGATCAGGCCACTAGATTGTCCTGGCTAGAGCAAGCTAAAATTATTTGGGGCAGGCCTTTGTTCATGGAAATCATCCTTCAAGCATCCTGGAGCATTTGGAAGGAAAGGAACAACAAACATTTCAGAAATATTAGCCCCTCTTACCACTCCTGGCTAGCCAGATTCAGAGAAGAGTTTAGTCTTCTCCAATATAGGGTTAAAGACAACAAGAAGGAGTTCATCTTCTTGATTTTAGACTCCCTACCCTCTGATTAATTGTACTCTTTAGATCTTTTCTATCCTCACTCCAAAGAGAGATGGGGGGAGACATGTACATGATGTAACTACTCCTTGTAAATGTGCTATAATTATTAATATATATGACAGTGGGAGCCTCTCCCACTGTCCCAGTTCCTAAAAAAAACTTTTTCAAGACGCTGCTTAAACAGGCTTGGGAAAAGGCCATGCTTGTTGGTCTTCCATGCGTCCTCGAGGAGAAGGTTCTTCTATGGAACAATCCTTCGAATAGTCCACCACTCCCTGGCCATGGTTGCACGTTGACTCCGCTAGAGTTGCTGACATTGAGAGGTAGTCGGATTTTGTCTGATGAGAAGGTCAGTAATGGAGTTTGATCATGTAGTACTTAGTTATTCCATTTCCGTCCCGTAATTTCTCCGCTGCCCACCGTATTATATATAGGTCTTGGTCGGTGCCAATGAAGATTGGCTTGCATACCTCCGGCCGGATACCACAATCATTTTGCACAACATCCACATTAGTGCGGCCGTTTCGGTAGACCCCTTCTCCACCATTGGGATCGTCCTTCCGGACTGGCTGGGCTTGAATACGTATGATGATGCCTACATGAGATTGAAGAAGATAGCAATTGCGGACCCGCCAATAAAGCAACGCGGCTACGACGATTACTATCTCATTGCGGTGTTCGACATAAGGATTGCCATCAATGCAAGACGCAGTAACAGCAGAGGCTGGCGCATGTTGGTGGCGGCAGATTTGTACCCCTACATGTTCGAAGACGCCATGCACCATCTAGGCCGCATCTTCGCGGTGACAAGCCAGGGGACTTGTTTCATCTGGTTGCCATCCTATGGTACGGGAGATTACAAACGAAATGCACAAACCATCATTTGCATCCCTAAGGGTACTCCATTATTTTGCAGGGACCAGTCATCCCCCGATCAAAATAAGACCGCCGATCCTAGATGTGCATTTGCATCCGCGATTCGGTCTAACCTGGAACCTTGTAGCTGACTTTGGCATATTGGGATCAACTATCTTAGCAGTTGTTACCCATGGTACCACTGATGTGCAACATGGTCACACAATCTACCGCGATCGGACCATCACCATCTACCCAGGTATTCCATTTTTAACCCTCTCGCCTTCTCTTTCATTGTTGTACTAGTAGTATACTTAGTAGTACTAGTAGGAGTACTTTTTACCTTGGAGGACGCGTATAGCTAGCTAGGCCCTTGAAGACTTGAACCCACTAGCTGCCACCATTTTTGTTTTCCCATGTCTTACTATCTCATCCATGTAGCCAAGAGTGGCTATATATAATAAGACGGTTATTTTACTTCCTCTATATTGGAGTAGTACTATTTGCTGCACAGTATTACTAACCGCCATATTTGAGCACAACATTATTATGCATGGACCTTGACTATGTACGTCACCATGTGTCCAGATCTGGGATGCCGCGTGTACCAGATGAATGGCACCGAGTTCGACCCCCGTGATGCTACGTGGGTGCCGAGGAACACTCTTGGAGAGTACTCGCTTTTCATCAGGGACAACTACCCCATTGTGAGCGGATGCCACCTTTCGTGCACGACACGGAAGGCATGCCGTTCATTGAAGCATGGTTGTGTCTTCATTGTGCACCGCCGGATGAACTACATGCTGGGACACGCTATCCCTGATTTATGGCGCTTCAGCTTGGATGAGTCTCCATCGTGTGGAACCGGACTAGAAAGCTGCGGCAATGATTCCCGTTGCCCACCGCTATGGATCGTGCCATCCATGAAGAACACCTGGGACTGGAACCTGGAGGAGGACATGCATGTAGCCCATCTATAACGTGTAAGTGGAGTACGGTAATTGTGAACGGTAGCGCTGTGAATATATGTAGACTAGTCGTGCACAAATTTATCACATGAATTGGAGATGAACTTGTGTGGCATACTGGCATTTGTCCTTTAGAATTTACTACTAGTAAATGTGTTATGTGTACGTGCAACTTGTGTGGTTGTTGCACGGGCTCCAACAAGCTCTTTAAAAAAAAGGTGGCACAACTTTGGATATACGTGACGTGGCGGCATCATACAGTAGCATCGTTCGCTATAGTTGTAGTACACTCCTACTACGACAACAACTCCTATAAAACCTTGCGCTTGGCTCTTTGCCTCTTCAGGAGGTTCAACAGTTCATACTCGTGTGAACCTTGCACTTGGCTCTTCGCCTCTTCGGAAGGTCCAACAATGATGATACTATAGTACAATATGCTTCTGGTAATCTGACACCGATTGAACTGCTGCACGTCCACCGCGAGGGCGAGGGTGAGGGCGAGGGAGAGGGAGAGGGAGAGGGCACTGTAGTCAAAACCCTCTCCTGGTCCTGCGAACCACCACGCGCGTGGGTGAGGGAGAGGCGTAGTAATCAAGCTTCTCCTTGTTCGGCGAGTTGACGGGACACATCAAAGGAGTACTAGTACTAGTAGTAGTCCATACTGCGTCCTTTCTGATTAATATGGCTTAATTTGAAACGAGAAATACACTAGCGATTAACATATGTAACAATATGCTCTTTACGGTCACTATATATAGTTTTGCGATGATTATACGATCACTAGCTCATCGTAGAGCACCGTATTGCACCCTACTGACTGGCCACATAGTCGACGTGGCACTTCGTTGACTGGTTAAATTGTCACCTAGTTTCTGGGTGCCACCTGTCAGTTGGCAGAGCAAAGAAATCAGTTAAACAAAACTTTACGCAGGCGCGACACGAGTCCAACCCTTGCGCGCGAACCGCCCTAGCTGTGTATGTGTGTGCATGCACGTGTCCTCCCTTGGTCTTCCAACAAAGAGTGTACATCGGCTACAAAACAAAGAGTGTGGTACATAATGTACATCTACACTTCTAATGCATTTAGCCTTTAATCTAAATCGATATTGATTGACTAATGCACCAACTTGTGTTGTAGGTATAGGCTACATGTCTATCCTTAATTACAACATGCAACGACCTTCATTTAATCTTCTTATCTCAATGGTTGCATGCACACATAAGTCTGCTACTTTTGGGCGTTTATTATGCCCTGGTCAATGTGTAAATCTCTAAATGTACAGTCTTTCACGGACGTAGGGAGCAGGTTGAGCACTTGAGCGTGAGCGTGTGTGTTGCATCGTGTGCTGTGTGCCGCATGGGTGCGTGAGTGTTGCGTGCGTCCATGTGTACGTGTGAGTGGTGCATGTTGCATGCATGCATGCATGCATGGGGCTTTCTCTCTGCCATTGACATGTTCATATTTCAAGCTTCCTCTGTTCCCTCCATATGGTGATACTCCCTCTGTTCCCAAATAGTACGGAGTAAAAGCCTCCCTCTGTTCCCAAATATGGAGTATTTGTCTTTCTATAGATTTCAACAAGTGACTAGGTATGGAGCAAAATGAGTGAAGTGAGCGTAGAGGCATAGGGATACTGTAGAAAGGAAGTCCTCGCGATCCATTATTCCCCATCTTGGTTAGAGAGAACTATTCAACTAGTCTTCGCAGTGAAGTGACAATACACGCTGCAGCAGATGGGACATGTAATTAATAAGCTGAACCAGCGTGTTGTTGTTACTAAATCAGCCTTACCCACTACTGTCATCATGTTTGCCAGTAGAGCATGCTTCCGCAAATACGCCTACGCACCTCTGTCCTCCATTAACTGACATATGGGCCCTCTTGTGGTAGACCCACATGTCATCGGTGTAACTATTTACACTGCGAAGGACGATATATCCTGTTAGTAGTACTAGTAGAATTGAGATTTAATGCACTTTCTTCCCCGTCTTCCACTCTTCTTCCTCCTCTCTTCTTCTTCCTCCTCTCTTCCCCATCATCGGCCGCACACCATTTACCCCCGCTCACTGCTCGCCCACCCGCGCCATCTTCCTTGGTAGCTTGCGTGTACCATATCCCCCCGCTCACTGCTTGGCCACACGAGGAGAAGCTTCTTTGCTCGCCCACCCGAATCCACTTCCCCGCTGGCTCGCAGGCACCAAAAACCCCAATGGCAGAACCGACTGACACGCAGAGCCGCGATTGGAATTCCCTCCCCGATGTTCTCTTGGAGCAGATCTGTAGTCGTATGGACCTACTCAGCACCGTCTATCTGGCCGCTTGCTCGGTGTCTTTGTACCATCTACTCGTCTGCAACCGTCCGGCTCTTTTCAAGACACCCTGCTTGCTGATGCTCGATCCTCGCAGGTGGCCCAGACACCGACTTGACGATCCTACGGAGGTTGCCGTGGTGCCCCTCGACATGCTACCACTGAAGGAAATATGCCCTAGAGGCAATAATAAAGTTATTATTTATTTCCTTATATCATGATAAATGTTTATTATTCATGCTAGAATTGTATTAACTAGAAACATAATACTTGTGTGAATACATAGACAAATAGAGTATCACTAGTATGCCTCTACTTGACTAGCTCGTTGATCAAAGATGGTTATGTTTCCTGACCATAGACATGTGTTGTCATTTGATTAACGGGATCACATCATTAAGAGAATGATGTGATTGACTTGACCCATTCCGTTAGCTTAGCACTTGATCGTTTAGTTTTCTGCTATTGCTTTCTTCATGACTTATACATGTTCCTATGAGTATGAGATTATGCAACTCCCGTTTACCGGAGGAACACTTTGTGTGCTACCAAATGTCACAACATAACTGGGTGATTATAAAGGTGCTCTACAGGTGTCTCCGAAGGTACTTGTTGGGTTGGCGTATTTCGAGATTAGGATTTGTCACTCCGATTGTCGGAGAGGTATCTCTGGGCCCTCTCGGTAATGCACATCACTTAAGCCTTGCAAGCATTGCAACTAATGAGTTAGTTGTGAGATGATGTATTACGGAACGAGTAAAGAGACTTGCTAGTAACGAGATTGAACTAGGTATTGAGATAGCGACGATCGAATCTCGGGCAAGTAACATACCGATGACAAAGGGAACAACATATGTTGTTATGCGGTCTGACCGATAAAGATCTTCGTAGAATATGTGGGAGCCAATATGAGCATCCAGGTTCCGCTATTGGTTATTGACCGGAAACAGCTCTAGTTTATGTCTACATAGTTCTCGAACCCGTAGGGTCCGCACGCTTAAAGTTACGATGACAGTTTCATTATGAGTTTATATGTTTTGATGTACCGAAAGTTGTTCGGAGTCCCGGATGTGATTACGGACATGACGAGGAGTCTCGAAATGGTCGTTCCTTAGCCGTGTGCGGTGCCCCCCTCCACCATATTCCACCTCGGTCATATCGTTGTGGTGCTTAGGCGAAGCCCTGCGTCGGTAGAACATCATCATCGTCACCACGCCGTCGTGCTGACGGAACTCATCCCCGACACCCTGCTGGATCGGAGTCCGGGGATCGTCATCGAGCTGAACGTGTGCTGAACTCGGAGGTGCCGTACGTTCGGTACTTGGATCGGTCGGATCGTGAAGACGTACGACTACATCTACTACGTTGTCATAACGCTTCCGCTTTCGGTCTACGAGGGTACATGGACAATACTCTCCCCTCTCGTTGCTATGCATCACCATGATCTTGCGTGTGCGTAGGAATTTTTTTGAAATTACTACGTTCCCCAACAGTGGCATCCGAGCCAGGTTTTATGCGTAGATGTCATATGCACGAGTAGAACACAAGTGAGTTATGGGCGATATAAGTCATACTGCTTGCCAGCATGTCATACTTTGGTTCAGCGGTATTGTGAGATGAAGCGGCCCGGACAGACATTACGCGTACGCTTACGCGAGACTTGTTTCACCGTTATGAGCACTCGTGCTTAAAGGTGACTGGCGGGTGTCTGTCTCTCTCACTTTAGATGAACCGAGTGTGGCTACGCCCGGTCCTTGCGAAGGTTAAAACAAAACCAACTTGACAAACTATCGTTGTGGTTTTGATGCGTAGGTAAGAACGGTTCTTGCTAAGCCCGTAGCAGCCACGTAAAACTTGCAACAACAAAGTAGAGGACGTCTAACTTGTTTTTGTAGGGCATGTTGTGATGTGATATGGTCAAGACGTGATGCTATATTTTATTGTATGAGATGATCATGTTTTGTAACCGAAGTTATCGGCAACTAGCAGGAGCCATATTGTTCTCGCTTTATTGTATGAAATGCAGACGCCCTGTAATTGCTTTACTTTATCACTAAGCGGTAGCGATAGTCATAGTAGCAATAGACGGTGTAAAAGACAATGATGCTATGATGGAGATCAAGGTGTCGTGCCGGTGACGATGGTGATCATGGAGGTGCTTCGGAGATGGAGATCACAAGCACAAGATGATGATGGCCATATCATATCACTTATATTGATTGCATGTTATGTTTATCCTTTATGCATCTTATCTTGCTTTGATTGACGGTAGCATTTTAAGATGATCTCTCACTAAAATTATCAAGAAGTGTTCTCCCTGAGTATGCACCGTTGCGAAAGTTCTTCGTGCTGAGACACCACATGATGATCGGGTGTGATAGGCTCTATGTTCAAATACAACGGGTGCAAAACAGTTGCACATGCAGAATACTCAGGTTAAACTTGACGAGCCTAGCATATAATAGATATGGCCTCAGAACACGGAGACCAAAAGGTCGAGCGTGAATCATATAGTAGATATGATCAACATATTGATGTTCACCGTTGAAACTACTCCATCTCACGTGATGATCGGACATGGTGTAGTTGATATGGATCACGTAATCACTTAGAGGATTAGAGGGATGTCTATCTAAGTGGGAGTTCTTAGGTAATATTATTAATTGAACTTAAATTTATCATGAACTTAGTACCTGATAGTATCTTGCTTGTCTATGTTGATTGTAGAGAGATGGCCCGTGCTGTTGTTTCGTTAAATTTTAATGCGTTCCTTGAGAAAGCAAAGTTGAAAGATGATGGTAGCAATTACACGGACTGGGTCCGTAACTTGAGGATTATCCTCATTGCTGCACAGAAGAATTACGTCCTGGAAGCACCGCTAGGTGTCAGGCCTGCTGCTGGAGCAACACCAGATGTTATGAACGTCTGGCAGAGCAAAGCTGATGACTACTCTATAGTTTAGTGTGCCATGCTTTACGGTTTAGAACCGGGTCTTCAACGACGTTTTGAACGTCATGGAGCATATGAGATGTTCCAGGAGTTGAAGTTAATATTTCAAGCAAATGCCCGGATTGAGAGATATGAAGTCTCCAATAAGTTCTATAGCTGCAAGATGGAGGAGAACAGTTCTATCAGTGAGCATATACTCAAAATGTCTGGGTATAATAATCACTTGATTCAACTGGGAGTTAATCTTCCGGATGATAGCATCATTGACAGAATTCTCCAATCACTGCCACCAAGCTACAAGAGCTTTGTGATGAACTATAATATGCAAGGGATGGAAAAGACTATTCCCGAGCTCTTCACGATGCTAAAAGCTATGGAGGTAGAAATCAAGAAGGAGCATCAAGTGTTGATGGTTAACAAAGACCACTAGTTTCAAGAAAAAGGACAAAGGGAAGAAGATGGGAAATTCAAGAAGAACAGCAAACAAGTTGCTGCTCGGGAGAAGAAACCCAAGTCTGGACCTAAGCCTGAAACTGAGTGCTTCTACTGCAAGCAGACTGGTCACTGGAAGCGGAACTGCCCCAAGTATTTGGCGGATAAGAACGATGGCAAGGTGAACAAAGGTATATGTGATATACATGTTATTGATGTGTACCTTACTAATGCTCGCAGTAGCACCTGGGTATTTGATACTGGTTCTGTTGCTAATATTTGCAACTCGAAACAGGGACTACAGATTAAGCGAAGATTAGCTAAGGACGAGGTGACGATGCGCGTGGGAAATGGTTCCAAAGTCGATGTGATCGCGGTCGGTACGCTACCTCTACATCTACCTTCGGGATTAGTTTTAGACCTAAATAATTGTTATTTGGTGCTAGCATTGAGCATGAACATTATATCTGGATCTTGTTTGATACGAGACGGTTATTCATTTAAATCAGAGAATAATGGTTGTTCTATTTATATGAGTAATATCTTTTATGGTCATGCACCCTTGAAGAATGGTCTATTTTTATTGAATCTCAATAGTAGTGATACACATACTCATAATGTTGAAGCCAAAAGATGCAGAGTTGATAATGATAGTGCAACTTATTTGTGGCACTACCGTTTAGGTCATATCGGTGTAAAGCGCATGAAGAAACTCCATACTGATAGACTTTTGGAACCACTTGATTATGAATCACTTGGTACTTGCGAACCGTGCCTCATGGGCAAGATGACTAAAACACCGTTCTCCGGTACTATGGAGAGAGCAACTGATTTATTGGAGATCATACATACAGATGTATGTGGTCCGATGAATGTTGAGGCTCGTGGCGGATATCGTTATTTTCTCACCTTCACAGATGATTTGAGCAGATATGGTTATATCTACTTAATGAAGCATAAGTCTGAAACATTTGAAAAGTTCAAGGAATTTCATAGTGCAGTTGAAAATCATCGTAACAAGAAAATAAAGTTTCTACGATCAGATCGTGGAGGAGAATATTTGAGTTATGAGTTTGGTCTACATTTGAAACAATGCGGAATAGTTTCGCAACTAACGCCACTCGGAACACCACAACGTAATGGTGTGTCCGAACATCGTAATCGTACTTTACTAGATATGGTGCGATCTATGATGTCTCTTACAGATTTACCGCTATCATTTTGGGGTTATGCTTTAGAGACGGCCGCATTCACGTTAAATAGGGCACCATCAAAATCCGTTGAGACGACGCCTTATGAACTGTGGTTTAGCAAGAAACCAAAGTTGTCATTTCTGAAAGTTTGGGGCTGCGATGCTTATGTGAAAAAGCTTCAACCTGATAAGCTCGAACCCTAATCGGAGAAATGTGTCTTCATAGGATACCCAAAGGAGACCGTTGGGTACACCTTCTATCACAGATCCGAAGGCAAAACGTTTGTAGCTAAGTTCAGAAACTTTCTAGAGAAGGAGTTTCTCTCGAAAGAAGTGAGTGGGAGGAAAGTAGAACTTGATGAGGTAACTGTACCTGCTCCCTTATTGGAAAGTAGCTCATCACAGAAATGTATTCCTGTGACACCTACACCAATTAGTGAGGAAGTTAATGATAATGATCATGGAACTTCAGATCAAGTTGTTACTGAACCTCGTAGATCAACCAGAATAAAATCCGCACCAGAGTGGTACGGTAATCCTGTTCTGGGAGTCATGTTGCTAGACCATGATGAACCTATGAACTATGAAGAAGCGATGGTGAGCCCAGATTCCAAAAAATGGCTTGAGGCCATGAAATCTGAGATGGGATCCATGTATGAGAACAAAGTGTGGACTTTGGTTGACTTGCCCAATGATCGGCAAGCAATTGAATATAAATGGATCTTCAAGAAGAAGACTGACGCTGACGGTAATGTTATTGTCTACAAAGCTCGACTTGTCGCGAAAGGTTTTCGACAAGTTCAAGGGGTTGACTACGATGAGACCTTCTCACCCGTAGCGATGCTTAAGTCTGTCTGAATGATGTTAGCAGTTGCCGCATTTTATGATTATGAGATATGGCAGATGGATGTCAAAACTGCATTCCTGAATGGTTTTCTGGAAGAAGAGTTGTATATGATGCAAACGGAAGGTTTTGTTGATCCAAAGGGAGCTAACAAAGTGTGCAAGCTCCAGCGATCCATTTATGGACTGGTGCAAGCTTCTCGGAGTTGGAATAAACGCTTTGATAGTGTGATCAAAGCATTTGGTTTTATACAGACTTTTGGAGAAGCCTGTATTTACAAGAAAGTGAGTGGGAGCTCTGTAGCATTTCTGATACTATATGTAGATGACATATTGCTGATCAGAAATGATATAGAATTTCTGGATAGCATAAAAGGATACTTGAATAAGAGTTTTTCAATGAAAGACCTCGGTGAAGATGCTTACATATTGGCATTAAGATCTATAGAGATAGATCAAGACGCTTAATTGGACTTTCACAAAGCACATACCTTGACAAAGTTTTGAAGAAGTTCAAAATGGATCAAGCAAAGAAAGAGTTCTTGCCTGTGTTACAAGGTGTGAAGTTGAGTAAGACTCAAAGCCCGGCCACGGCAGAAGATAGAGAGAAGATGAAAGATGTTCCCTATGCTTCAACCATAGGCTCTATCATGTATGCAATGCTGTGTACCAGACCTGATGTGTGCCTTGCTATAAGTCTAGCAGGGAGGTACCAAAGTAATCCAGGAGTGGATCACTGGACAGCGGTCAAGAACATCCTGAAATACCTGAAAAGGACTAAGGATATGTTTCTCGTATATGGAGGTGACAAAGAGCTCATCGTAAATGGTTACGTTGATGCAAGCTTTGACACTGATCCGGACGATTCTAAATCGCAAACCGGATACGTGTTTACATTGAACGGTGGAGCTGTTAGTTGGTGCAGTTCTAAACAAAGCGTTGTGGCGGGATCTACGTGTGAAGCGGAGTACATAGCTGCTTCGGAAGCAGCAAATGAAGGAGTCTGGATGAAGGAGTTCATATCCGATCGAGGTGTCATACCTAGTGCATCGGGTCCAATGAAAATCTTTTGTGACAATACTGGAGCAATTGCCTTAGCGCAGGAATCCAGATTTCATAAGAGAACCAAGAACATGAAGAGACGCTTCAATTCCATCCGGGATCTAGTCCAGGTGGGAGACATAGAAATTTTCAAGATACATACGGATCTGAATGTTGCAGACCCGTTGACTAAGCCTCTTCCACGAGCAAAACATGATCAACACCAAGACTCCATGGGTGTTAGAATCATTACTGTGTAATCTAGATTATTGACTCTAGTGCAAGTGGGAGACTGAAGGAAATATGCCCTAGAGGCAATAATAAAGTTATTATTTATTTCCTTATATCATGATAAATGTTTATTATTCATGCTAGAATTGTATTAATCGGAAACATAATACTTGTGTGAATACATAGACAAACAGAGTATCACTAGTATGCCTCTACTTGACTAGCTCGTTGATCAAAGATGGTTGTGTTTCCTGACCATAGACATGTGTTGTCATTTGATTAACGGGATCACATCATTAGGAGAATGATGTGATTGACTTGACCCATTCCATTAGCTTAGCACTTGATCGTTTAGTTTTATGCTATTGCTTTCTTCATGACTTATACATTTTCCTATGACTATGAGATTATGCAACTCCCGTTTACCGGAGGAACACTGTGTGCTACCAAACGTCACAATGTAACTGGGTGATTATAAAGGTGCTCTACAGGTGTCTCCTAAGGTACTTGTTGGGTTGGCGTATTTCGAGATTAGGATTTGTCACTCAGATTGTCGGAGAGGTAACTCTGGGCCCTCTCGGTAATGCACATCACTTAAGCCTTGCAAGCATTGCAACTAATGAGTTAGTTGTGAGATGATGTATTACGAAACAAGTAAAGAGACTTGCCGGTAACAAGATTGAACTAGGTATTGAGATACGGACGATCGAATCTCGGGCAAGTAACATACCGATGACAAAGGGAACAACGTATGTTGTTATGCGGTCTGACCGATAAAGATCTTCGTAGAATATGTGGGAGCCAATATGAGCATCCAGGTTCCTCTATTGGTTATTGACCGGAAACAGTTCTAGGTCATGTCTACATAGTTCTCGAACCCGTAGGGTCCGCACGCTTAAAGTTACGATGACAGTTTCATTATGAGTTTATATGTTTTGATGTACCGAAAGTTGTTCAGAGTCCCGGATGTGATCACGGACATGACGAGGATTCTCGAAATGGTCGAGACATAAATATTGATATATTGGATGACTATATTCGGACACCGGAAGTGTTTCGGGTGATTTCGAAGAAAACCGGAGTGCCGGAAGGGTTACCGGAACCCCCCGGGGAAGTATTGGGCCTTAGTGGGCCTGAGGGGAGAGAGAGGGCAGCAGCCCAGGAGGTGGCGCGCCCCCTCCCATGGGGAGTCCGAATTGGACTAGGAGAGGGGGGCGCGGCCCCTCTTTCCCTCTCCCTCTCCCCCTCTTTCCTTCCCCCTTCCCCCTTCCTAGTTGGACTAGGAAAGGGGAGTCCTACTCCTACTAGGAGGAGGACTCCCCCCTCCTTGGCGCGCCCCAAGGGCCGGCCGGCCTCCCCCCTTGCTTCTTTATATACGGGGGCAGGGGGGCACCCCAGAACACACAAGTTGATCTTCGTGATCGTTCCTTAGCCGTGTGTGGTGCCCCCCTCCACCATATTCCACCTCGGTCATATCGTTGCGGTGCTTAGGCGAAGCCCTGCGTCGGTAGAACATCATCATCGTCACCACGCCATCGTGCTGACGGAACTCATCCCCGACACCCTGCTGGATCGGAGTCCGGGGATCGTCATCGAGCTGAACGTGTGCTGAACTCAGAGGTGCCGTACGTTCGGTACTTGGATCGGTCGGATCGTGAAGACGTACGACTACATCAACCGCGTTGTCATAATGCTTCTGCTTTCGGTCTACGAGGGTACATGGATAATACTCTCCCCTCTCGTTGCTATGCATCACCATGATCTTGCGTGTGCATAGGAATTTTTTTGAAATTACTACGTTCCCCAACAACCACTACCCGTCCACCTGTCCTTCATGCGCGGCCACTACTGGGCGGGCATGAAGGCCAACTGGATCGTCCTCATCCACCACACCGGTAGTCCGTGGCGTCTCATGGATATCTACACCCAGCGAGAGATCACCCTTCCATCATTGGATACCGCCGACGTCGAGCCTCGCGGCCCGCCGGACACTCCTGCCTACTACGCACGAGACGCGTCAAGCTTTTGGCTCGACCTCTGTTTGCAGAAAGTTGTAATCTACGAACTGCCCACACCATCAGAAGACTACATGTATTACAAGTTCATTGTCTTGTTCAACATGGGATTAGTCTATCTGGAATCCGGTCGCCATACATGGTTATGGCTCATCATCAATCCTGTTGAGGCAACATTTCTGTCTGATGCTATAGTGCACGATGGCATCGTTTACACGGTCAACGCATAGATTGGCTGCCTATACTGGTGGAATCTATCATCGTGTAACTGTTCTATCTCATCTCATCTTTACCTTATGAATACGACTGCCTGTTCATTTGTTACAAATTTAGAATGCATAGCATGTCTATAACCACATCATTGCTATGTGTTCCTCTCATTCATAGATTTTTATGACCACACATGTTATTGTTAGAGTTGATATGAGAACAATTGGCATCTAATGATTGTTAGAATACATATTATGAGCATAACATCATGATTGCTATATGTTACTCTCATTTACAAGTTTTTTATAACAACGCATGTTATTGCTTAGAGTTGATATGAGAACAGTAGTAGTAAGTGCTATGGTAGAATATGAGTAGGCACTGTCATAGCTGTTTTCCTCTCATTATTACATGATGTTTGAACCATGACATATTGCTAGAATATGAAAGCCATTGGCTTATTTTTTAACTTGGGGTATGATTATGACCACGACATTGCAATTCTCTGTCTATGATATGTGTCACTGTTATAATAATCTTAATTCCACACATACTCTGGATTGTTTATTTTTGTCCTTTTGGTCCCCAATTTGAATTGTTGCAACAGACGCAAATGCGCTGGCCTTCATGATTCCAGGACCTGGAATCATACCAGCCGATGGGTGGTGGTTTAACCCTCGTTCAACTAATGACGCTCATTTAGTGCTCATTCGCACGTACCAAATTGACCAAACCATTACATCAAACCACATGCAGTACAATGTGTGGGGCGTTCGTGACATTGATGGCTATGGCTGCTTTGTGTTCGAGAAAGA